>NW_026005844.1:0-5834 GCF_001458135.2 Marmota marmota marmota | reverse complement strand
TGAAGCTCACATCAGGCCTGTCATACAGTAAGATCTACAATATTTGTGCAATATATCTATTATGTTTTTATCCTGAGTTAATTTGATTAATATTAAGGGTCACAATCCTGAGAGCACATCTAATCACTTGGAATGTGTTCTGAATTATTGGTGCCCACGCATGACTCCTAGAGGAGGACTAACTAATAAAAATATAATAAAGGTTATATATGTGATCATCTACCTTATTTTAAAAGGTCTTAATTTTTATCATACAATTTGTTTAATTGAATACATTTTAATTATATTCCTTTCATTTGTTTGTTTGGTGGTGGTGGTATATGCTAGGCAAACACTCTACACTGAGCTCTATGGCCTGTACTTTTTAAATTTTATTTTGAGACAGGTTCTCATGAATTTGCATAGGATGGCCTAGAAAATTGTGATCCTCCTTCCTCAGCCTCCAAGTAGATGAATAGATGGGATTATAGGTGTATGCCATTACACCTAGCCCAAATGTATTTGTCTTTAACATATGATCCATAAAGAAACATTGACATTTTTATATTTGTTTGTATTATTAAAGACAAATTATTCACTGGAAACTCATCCAAGACAGCAGGAGAGGTAGCTTTCAAGACTAGAGGACAGCCTGAGTTCAACTCTGTATAGAGCAAGGACAGATGAGAATGCCAATAAGCAGAAGGAAAGGGTCAGTGGATTAACAGTTTCTAACAGGAGACATCAGGGGGGAGGAGAAACCTTGCCAAACTGGTTCAACAGGATTCTTGCTCAAGGAATTCAAGGACTTAGACAAGCAGGGGTGGAAGGTGAACTTGAGCAGATATGAAGCTATCAAGGGTGAAGGGATTCTTGCTAAACTAACTTAGCAGAATTTTTATTAAGGCTGGGCTTGGTGGTCTAAAGGACAGGACTCGAGGACAAGGTCCAATTGAAAAGAGAGCTCAGGGGAGTGTGTTTAAAGATTGGTCGAAGAGAGTCTTTGTCATTATGTCGGTCAGTTTCAGAGTAAATACTTGAAATCCAATGTGTAATTTCCTCTTACAGCACATCTTAGTTCAGAGTAACTACCTTTCAAGTATGGCATGGTATCATATGGCCAATGGCTATGGTATTGGACAGGGCAGCCCTGGAGATTCTAGATTCTATTTTTCTAGGGCAGGTCCCAGGCATACCCATTTTTATTTTTAACTCATGAAGTAATACATTGTGTAGCCAGACTCGAAAACAAAGATTGAAGGCTTGTTTGCTCCGTACTGAGTTATTCATTGTTGCTTTTATGAACTTCTGGGTTTTGCTAGACACCCCGAGTGACTCCAAAGCAAACATCCATGATAATTTCTTACCCCATCTTTCGTTTTCTGTCATGTTTTGATCCTTCCTGGGCCACATAAAGGCATGTGAATCATATAAGAAAGATCTCTTATAAAGACAGAACAGAGGTCATTTTAGGAAATCAGAATCCTCAAACCTTTTGAGCTCTGGCTGTGAGTTCTGCTGATATTTAAAATTAACCATGTAGCTAAGTATGGTGACGCACGCCTGTAATTCCAGCAGCTTAGGAGGCTGAGGCAGGAGGACTGTGAGTTCAAAGCCAGTCTCAGTGACTTATTGAGGTGCTAAGCAACTCAGTGAAACACTGTCTCTAAATAAAATACAAAAAGGGCTGAGGATGTGGCTCAGTGGTTAAGTGGCCCTAAATTCAATCCCTGATACCAAAAATAAATAAATAAAGCATGTATTCTCAAAACATAAAGTAGGGCTGGATGTGTAGCTCAGGGGTAGATACTTGACATATAGGAGACTCTGAGTTTAATCTTCAGCATCACAAAAATAAAGATGAAGCATTGAGAAAATAGATAAATTAGAGTAAATCTGCCATTAGATATCAAGGACCAAGCTCCTAACTCTACTTTAGATATCTAAAATGTCCTTTTGAATAAATCTTTATAGAAAACACGAATTGCAGTTTCAATGTGTTATTTTCCAGGTTCCTACAGGTTCCATTATTTATTTCAGTGTAAACTGGACTCTGAAATAACACCAAATGGAAATGCCTTTTTGCCTGAGAGCTAGAATATCTCCATCACCCGCACAGAGGCTGTTTTATACACGGGCTGCTCCACAACTTTAAAAAAAATCACAAGGAATTGTAACTGTACACAAAAGCCATTAGTATTCCACAGGGAGGATTTGTGGTTTGTGTTTGAGGCAGCTTACATAAAACTCAAGGTCTTAATACTCCTTTGAGGCCTCTCAGGCCCCATGGTGACTCTTGAAAAGGCTTTTATTTCTTCAACATATGTAAATTGCAAAGGGTGAAGTCAATGTGATTTAAAGCTAACATCTCCTTAAGAGCTCAGAGGAGACATGGGTTTTATTCAATGAAATAGTAGAGGAAATTGAAGTTCCAACATTTCAATATAATGTGATCATGAAGATTGGAAAATAATATTTAGTGAAATTAAAAGTTCAGGTTTAGAATGTACATCACTCTTAATCTACATCTGTTCCTTTCATTTAATTTATCTGACATGCTTCGTTCCTTTCAAGGGAATTCTCAAACAAGATCTATTGGATAAGGCGAGATTAGTGAGATGGCCTTGGGGGTCACATTGCAATTCATGCAATGCTTTTAAAAAGTGGGACTTGGATAAGAGTGTATTTTAAACACTTAAAAGTTTTTTTGAATGCATGTACAGTTTTCACTGAAGCTTTCCGTTGTCCTTTGGCATAACATAATCATTCATGGTGATAATACTCACTTTGTTATTTTAAATTTCATGAAGTGGAAAAATCACTTATCTTTATAAAGATTTAGATGATTATAGATAGATAGAAGATAGATAGATAGATAGATAGATAGATAGATAGATAGATAGATAGATCCTACCTGTGAACTACTCTCATTTGAAGAGTTTAACATACAGTGACACAATGGGAAGGTTTAAAAGTATTTTCTTTAATCTCATTGGGATATTAGTGTGATGTTCACCCATACTTAATGAGTGCTGACACAAGTCTTCATTCCCCTATATCTTTAACTAGGTATCTAACATAGAATTTATAGTACTATGTTGTATACTAAATAATGATGTAACTCCTATATTTCTAATTGTATAGAAGCAAAGCAATGAACGAAGTGGCGGGGGAAGACTTGCTGGGGCAGAAATAGCCCCTTAATTCAAGTAGACTATAAATAAATAAAAGCACTTCCAGGAAGGAGGGAGAGAATAGAATCTTTATAACATGCTTTGAAACATGCTTTGAAAAGCAGGTGTTTTATAAGCATATCTTACTGAACTGCCTGCTGTATTTTTTTAAACCCATATAGACTATAGATGGAGATGCTACACTGATTCTAGTATTATTCACTTACTTATTTGTTATTTTTTAAAATTTAAATGTTTTATGTATGCCTACCATGAGTCAGTACCAGAGCTGACGTCATGTGCATCATTGGTTATACAGCAATAAGAGGAATAGTAAAAATTGGGCATGAAACAAAGTGCAATGGATACACTTTTTCTATTTAAAAATACAAATAAAAATATACAATTGCTTACTGCTTTAAATGCATAATGTTGAAAATTCTCTCTCAACATATTATGTCATATCCACACTCAGATATGTCCATCTTGAACCTTCTAGTTGGCATTGTGCCCCATGTCCAAGTCCCCTTATAATTTAATTTATGTAATCAATCACATTCCTATAGAAACTTCTTCCTTTTTTCAAGGTTATTTATAACCATCTAGGACAGCATCAGATATCTTGTGAAGGAAATTCATTCGTGCACAGTTATCAATGTTATTATTTTAATATCATACACATTAGAAAAGGATACTGCCTATCAGGGAGTTTTCAAAAGGCTCATGTAAGATATTAAATAAACTGACACATTGAACTGGAAAACCCTGAGTGAAGTCTACTAAATAGTGGGTATTGAAATCTATGTGTAAGGATAGAATCAAAGGGCTCATTCCTGAACCTTAAACTGCAGTTCTAATAACTGTGCCTGTGAGATATGTCACTGCTGTTAAGGAATAAACACATGCCTAGGTGCTGTGCCTCACATTGTAATCCCAGGGCTCTGGAGTCTGAGGCACGAGGATTGCAAGTTTAAAGCTAGGATCAACAATTTAGTGAGACCCTGTTTCAAAATAAAAAATAAAAAAAGGGCCAGGGATGTGACTCAGTGACTAAGCACCCCTGGGTTCAATCCCTACTACCTAATAATAATAATAATAATAATTATTATTATTATTATTATTATTATAAAAATGAAGAAAGAAAAAAATACCAAAAAAAATGAGCACACAGCCCACTGTTTAATCTCCCACAAGCATTTGGCTCAGACAGCTTTATGGGCATGCTGAGATTATTCAGTTGGTTAGCAGCAGAATCAGAAAGGGAATTCCAGACTATCCCTTTGATGTTATTTCCAAACCACAGTACTGTCTCCCTTCTTTTTGTAACCAGGTTCATATTTCTAGGGGATTAATAATTGGTAAGAAGAAATAAGGAGGAGTTGTGGAGCTATCCATGCATCAAGCAATATTGATTCTCCCTAAATGGAGCAAAAAATAAATTTTCACATCATATTAAAAAAGATGTGCTTATTTCTTAACAATCTACTAAAATATTTTTTAAAAATGGCAGTTTATCTCTCCTCTTTGGTTTGGCAAATTTGACAGGAAACTCAGGTTAGATAAACATTGTGGATCTAGAAGAGGGCAAATTTGTATCTCAGGGCAGTTTCATAACAGTAGTCTTAATGCTGCTCAGAATTCCACATGCGATTGGAGGGATGGGTTTAAAATGTCAAACACAGTCCTGTCTTCCTTATCAAAGAAGAAAAGGCAGGAAAGGGGCTCTGCGGAGACTGAATTCTAGTAGAAGGTGGAACCCAAACAAGCTCCCTCCTTCACCACCCCGTTATGTCTCAGGAGGATGAACATTCCCTTACTAACCGTAGTGTGAAGCTCTCTCCCTCTCTTCTTCCCCCATGAGTCAGATCTTGCTTTTCACAATTTCCTCTTGGGTAAAATGTCCTTATGTTCCAGCTACAAAAGAAAAACACTGATAACAAAAAATACACAGGTTTTTCTATTTCTCTCAAGTCTGCATTTCATTTTGAGAGTTTGCTTGCCATGTAAAATTTTCATTAAATACATTTGCACCTTTTCTCTCGTTAAACCACATGAAATCTTATGTCTTCACTCTAGCTCCTACCTCACCCTTCCACCTTCAAAATGGATAACCCCATAAACACATGGAAGTTTAAATTTCATCTGATAGATACAGCCTCTGCCTTTCTCTGCAGCTAGAGCTACTTCCAGAAGTGAGATTATTTGTTGTCTTCTACTCTAACAACTCATCCAGAAGGGAGACAAAACTGGTTATGAAGAGTGGTGTGGGCCCTAGGATGGGGCTGAATACTAACTGTATATGCAATGTTGAGCTCCTGAGCAAATGGTGTACATCATAAAATCTAGGTTTGCTCACCTGTGACATTAAAGCTATAGGAATCGGTAGCAAGACAATCACTAATGAAACTGGGTTACCACAGCATAATAAAAGGACAATGCTTACACTTTTGAATATAATCTGGGTGAATCCCAAATATTTATCAACATGACTCCATTTTGCTTCCTACATATAACAGAACTCAGCCCTAGCTAATGCCCTGCACACAGATCTGATTTTTTAAATGTTGGGCTTTATTGTAAAACTTCTTTCCTTAGAAGACATCTTACTGTATCATAAGTATGTAAAAGGTCTTTGAAGACTGTTGGATTGATGGATTCATAATGCAGATTTTCTCAAGTTAA
>NW_026005843.1:491303-511315 GCF_001458135.2 Marmota marmota marmota | reverse complement strand
TAATAGTCCTAACCCTAGCCCTCATTTAGCTCTAACCCTATCCCAAACCTTAACCCTAACCCTGAACTATATTCTGACCATAACACTAACCTAGGTCTAAATCTGACCCTAACGCTAAACCAAACAATAACACTAGCCCTACCAGTAATGTTATACCTAAACCAGACCCTATCACTAGCCCTAGACCTAAACCTAATCCTAAATCTAGACTTAACTCTAGCTGTAGACCTAAACAAAAACCTAGTCTTAGCCCTAACAATAACCCTTAACTTAACGCAAAGACTAACCCTACCTCTAGACATAAACCAAGGCCCAATTCTGGCTTTAATCTTAACTCTTACTCTAACCCGAATACTGACACTGCCTTTATCACTAAACCTATCTCTAAATCTTACCCTAAATGAAAACCTAAACCTAACACTAGACATAGCCATAACCCTAACGCTAAAACTAGCCTTAATCATAATCCTAGCTCTTACATTACCCATAGCCCTAACCCTATGCCTTAACCTAACACAAAACTTAGAGCGAATTCTAGGCCTAAATCTAGCCCTAAGCATAAACCCATCCCTAACCCTAGCCCTAACCCTAACCCAAGCCTTAGTCTTAAACTTTACTCAAAGCCTAACCCTTATCATAAATATAAATTTAGACCTATGCCTCACTCTAAACCCTAACCCTAGCCCTAACTCTAAACTTAAAACCTATCCCTAAACCTAGCTCTAAACCTACACCTTACCTAACCCTACAAATTAACTGTATTGATAACCCTAGCCATACCCATAACCCTAACCCTAACCAGAAAACTACCAATAGACTTAAGCCTAAAACTAACACACACCATAGCCCTAACCCTAGCTTAAAATCTAACCCATACCATAAACCTAAACATGTCCATAGCTTAACATTAACCCTAAAACTAAATCTAACCCTAAACCTAAACCTAAACCTAAACCTATATCTAACCATTTCCATTACCCTAAACTTTATCCTAACCCTAATGTAACCCTAGCCCTACCATTACCCTAACCCTAAACCTACCATTATCCTTTCGCTAGACCTAAGGCTGAACCTAATCCTCGACCTGACCTTAGCACTAACACTAGCTTAATCCCTAGCCCTTACCCTAAACATAAACTTAGCCCAAACCGTAACCCCAATCTTAGCCCTAAACCTAACCTGAAGCCTAAATTTAACCTCATCCATTACCCTAACCCTAACTCAAACCTAATGCTAATTTGAGCCATAACCCTAATCCTAAACCTAACCCAAACCCAAAACCTGACTCTGACTATTACAATACCCCTAGCTCTCAAATTGAACCTCACCCTAAACCTAACTCTGACACTAGACCTAGCCACAAATCTTACCTGAAAACTATCCCTAACCATAACCCTAGACCTGATATTAGCCCTAGCCCTAATTGTTGCCATAACCTTAACACACACGCTAGCCCTCATCCTAGCCCTTTACCTAGCCTTGACCCTAATCCGAACCCTAACTCAAGCCCTATCCCTAATTTTATCCCTTGCCCTAGTTCTGAATCTTGCTATATCCCCATCCCTTCCTCCAAAGCTAAACCTAAAACTAACTCTAGTCTTAACCCTTACACTAATTCTAGACTTGATCCTAGCCCTAATTTAGCCCTAACCCTACCACTAGCACTAAGACTAAAGCTAAATCTCACCCTAGCCCTATTCCTAGATCTAAACCTATCCCTTACCATAACCCTGACACTTGTCCTAACCTTAGCTCTAACACTAGCCCTAGCCCTAACCCTAGCCTAAACCTCACACTAACACTAGCCCTAACAATAACATTAATCCTAAAACTAGCACTAATCTAGTTCAAGCCCTAAAACAAAACCGATCTATAGCCCTAACCCTAACCCTTAACCTAAACCAAAACCTAATCCTACACCTAACCCTAACCTTAGCCCTAATTCCAGTCCTAACCTAACGCTAAAACAAACCTTGAGCCTGACTCTGACCTTATACTAACCCTAGCTCTAACATCACCCTAAAAGTATACCTAAGCCTAAAACTAGAACTAGCCCTAACCGTAACCCTAAAAGTAGCCTTAATCATAACTCTAGTCCTTACATTAGCCATAGCCCTAATCCTAGCCCTAACCTAACACAAAATCTATCCCTACACCTCGTTTTAAGCCTAAACCTAACCCTAGCACTAGCCAATACCCTAAACCGATATCCTAGCCCTAAAACTGACCCTAACACTAAACCTAACCCTAGAGTTATTCCTAACCATAATCCTAGCCCTAATCCTATGCATTACCCTAAACATAACCCTAACCCTAATGATAACCCTAGCCCTAAACTTAACCATAATCCGAAACCTAGACCTGACACTAAACCTAATCATCGCCCTAGCCCTAACCATAGCTCAAACCCTAACACTTACCCTAAGCCTAACCCTAACCCTAGCCCTAATCCCAACCATAATCCTAGCCCTAAACCTATCCATTACCCTAAACATAATCCTAAACCAATCATAGCTCTAACCCCACTATTACCCTAACCCTAACAATAAACGTCATGATAACACTAGCCCTAACCCTAAACCTACTCTAACCCTAACTGTAAACCTAACCCTAGACCTAATCTTAAACGTAATCTTTGCCACAGTCGTAATCCTAGCTCAAACCCTAACAGTTACGCTAAACCTAACACTAACCCTAGTCCTAAACCTAAATCTAACAGTATCCATTAAGGCCTAACCTTAAACCTATCGCTAACACTAACCTTATCCTTACTTAAACCTAACCTGAACACTAAACCTAACCCTATCAATTACTCTAACCCTAACCCTAATGCTAATTCGAACCCTAAAACTAAACCAAAACCTAACCCAAACTCTGAGCAAGACACTGACTCTAATAACACACCTAGCTCTAAACCTGACCCTTACCCTAAACATAACCCTTAAACTACACCTAGCCATAAAACTAACCCTAACAGTATCCCTAACTGTAACCCTAGACCTGATATTAGCACTCTACCTAATTCTTGCCTTAAACCTAACACAAACCCAAGCCCTCATCCTAGCCTTAAAACTAGCCTTAATCCTAAGCCGAACCCTAACCCTAGCCAAAACCCTAATTTTAACCCTCACCCTAGATCTTAACCTAGGTATAACCACATCCTTTCCTCTAACCCTAACCCTAACACTATCACTAACACTAACCCTAGCCCTAAACTAGGCCTAATCCTAAAATTAACCATAGCTCTAATCCTAGCCCTAATTTATTGCTAACTGTAACCTTAACTCTAACCCTATCCCTAAGACTAACCCTAACTCTGGCCCTAGACCTATATCTAGTACCAACCTTATCTATTGCCTAACCATAACACTAGCCCTAACATTAGTCCTAACTTTAGCTATAGTCCTAAACCTAGAACTAATCTTAACTCTAAATCTAAGCCTAACTCTAAACCTAAACCTCATCCTATCACTAGCCCTAACCCTAATACTAATTTGAAAACTAGCCCTAACCCTAGCCATAGCCCAAAAACAAAACTGAGCTAGAGCACTAATACTAACCCTTAACTTAAACCAAATCCTAACGCTACACCTAGTCCTAACCCTATCCCTACAACTAATACTCACCTGACTCTGACCCTAAAACTAACCCTACCTCTAAACATCACCCTAACCCTAATCCTAACCCGAACACTAGACCTAGCCCTAATCTTAACCCTAAAAATATCCCTAACCGTAAAGCTAGTTCTTACATTAGCCACAGCCCCCACTCTAACACAAAACCTAGCACTAATCTGAGCCTCAATCCTAGCTTTAACCCTAATCCTAACCCTAACCCTAACACTAACCCAAACCCTAGCTCTAAACCTACTGCTTACCCTAAGCCAAATCTCAGCCTAATGCTACCCTAGTTCTAACCCTAATCCTTAGCTTACCCCAAACACTAACTCTATTACTAGTCCTAACCCTAGTCCTCATTCTATCTCTAACCCTAACCCGAAGCATAAGCCTAAACCTTGCCCTTATTCTGACCCTAACACTAACCTTAGGTTAAAGCCTGATCTTAACATTAAACCGAACCCTAACACTAGCACTACCAGTAAACCTATACCTAAAACTAACCATAACACTAGCACTAGACCTAAACTTAATCCTAAATATAGCCATAACTCTAGCCCTAGTCCTAAACAAAAACCTAGCCCTAGCCCTAAAATAACCATTAACCTAACACAAAGACTAACATTAGCCCTATACCTAACCCTAGTCCTAATTCTGGCCCTTACCATAAACCCAATACTAACCCAACACTGACACTTACCCTAACACAAATTGTAGCTCTAAACCTTTTCCTAACCCAAAACTTAAACCTAACACTACACATACCTATAACACTAATCCAAAAAAACTAGCCATAACCATAACACTAGCTCTTACATTACCCATAGCCCTAACACTAGCCATAAACCTAACACAAAACCTAGCCCTAATACAAGTCCTAAAGTTAGACCTAGGCATAACCTTAAGCCTAACCCTAGCACAAACCCTAAACCTAATGCTTGCCCTAGACTTAACCCTAGCTCAAACTCTAACCCTTACTCTAAGCATAACCCTAGCTCTAAACCTAAACCTAACCCTATCCCTAATCCTAAGTGTAACCATAGCCCAAATCCTAGCTCTAACTTTATCCATTACCTTAAATATATCCCTAACCCGAATTCTAACCCTAGCCCTAACCCTAAATCTAACCCTAATCCTAACCCTAACCGTAGCCCTGATTCTAAACCTAACCCTCACCCTAACCCTAACCCTAGCACAAACCCTAACACTTACCCTAAACCAAACCCTAACATTAACACTAGGAGTAACCCAAAACCTAGCATTAATCCTAACCTTAACCTAAGTCCTAACACTAGCACTAAACCAATTCATTTCTCTAAACATAAGCCTAAACCAAATGCTAACCCTAGGCCTAACCCTAACCCTATCCCTAACACTAACACTATACATTACTCTAAACCTAACCTGAACTGTAAACCTAACTCTATCCATTACTCTAACCCTAGCACTAACCCTAATGCTATTTTGAGCACTAACCTTAAACCTTAACCCAAACCAAACCCTAACCCAGACTCTGACCCTAATAATAACTTAGCTCTATACCTGACCCCTAGATAAACCTAACCTTACACTAGACCTAGCCATAAACCTATCCCTAACACTATCCCTAACCATAACCCTAGACCTGACATTATCCGCAGACCTTATCCTAGCCCTAACACTAACACAAACCCTAGCCCTCACCTTAGCCCTAAACCTAGACTTAATCCTAACTCTCACCCTCACCCTAGCTCTATCCCTAAATATAACTCTTGCCCTAGCACTGAACCTAGCTATATAACCCCATCCCTTCCCCTAAAACTAACCCTAACCCTAGCTCTAACAATAGGCCTAACCCTAACACTTTTCATAGCACTAATCCTAGCCCTATTTGAAACCTAAACTTAACCCTACACCTAATTCTAGCCCTAAGACTAACTCTAACTCACACCCTAGCCCTATTTCTATTTATAACCCTATTCATTACCATGACCCTCACAATAGCCCTAACCTGAGCCCTAACCCTAGCCATAGCCCTAACCCTAACCCTAAAACTAGACCTAATCCTAACCCTAATCCTACCCCTAATGCTAGCTCCAATCCTATCCATTACCCTAAGCCAAACCCTATTCATAATACTAACACTAGTCATAATTGTAATCCTTAGCCAAACTCAAACAATAACACTATTACTAGTCCTAACACTAGTTCTCATTTTAGATATAACCCTAACCCAAAACCTCACCCTAACCTTCACCCTAACCAAAGACTAACTCTAACTCACACCCTAGCCCTATTTCTATTTATAAACCTATTCATTACCATAATCCTCACAATAGCCCTAACCTGAGCCCTAACCCTAGCCATATCCCTAACCATAGATCTAAACATAAGTCTAAATCTAACCCTAAACTTAAGCCTAAACCTGATTCTACAACTAGGTGTAACAGTATTGCTAATTCCAAAACTATCCCTAATCCAAGCTCTAGCCCTGAAACAAAACCAAGCCATTGCTCTAACCCTAAACCTGAACCTAATCCAAACCCTAACTCATAACTAGCCATAACCCGAGCTCTAATATGAGTCCTAGGCCTAAAACTAACCCTCATCCTGACTCATATCGAAACACAAATCCTAGCTCTAAATATCAACCTAACCCTAAAACTAATGCTAACACTAGACCTAGCCGAAACCCTAACCCTAAAAGTAACCCTAAACGTAACCCTAGGGTTTGGCCTTAGCCAAACCCTAGCCCTAATGCTAACACAAAAATAGCCCTAATCAGAGCACTAACACTAGATTTAACCCTAACCCTAACCCTAAAACTAGCACTAATCCTAACTGTAATCCTACCCCTAACACTAGCTCTAATCTTATCCATTAATCTAAGCCAAACCCTATTCATAGTGCTAACTCTAGTCCTAATCCTAATCCTTAGCCAAATCCAAACAATAACCCTATTACTGGTCCTAACACTAGACCTCATTCTAAATCTAACCCTACCCCAAAACCTCACCCTATCCTTCACCCTTATTTTGACCCTAACACTAATTATAGGTCTAAACCTGACCCTAAACCAAAACCGAAACTTGAAACTAGCCCTACCAGTAAACTTATACATAAACATAACCCTAACACTAGCCCTACACCTAAACCTAACCCTAAATCTAGCAATTACTATAGAACTTGACCTAAACAAAAACTTAGTGCTAGCCCTAACAATAACCCTTAACCTAAACAAACACTAACCCTACCACTAGTCCTAACCCTAGTCCTATTTTGGTTTCACCCTAACCCTTACTTTAACCTGAACACTGGCCCTGACACTAACATTAAACATAGCTCTAAACCTGACCCTAACACAAAACCTAAACCTAACACTAGAGCTAGCCATAACCCTAACCCTAAAACTGCCTCAAATCAGAACCCTAGATCTTACATTACACATAGCACTAACCCTAGGTCTAAACCTAACACAAAATTTAAATAACCCTAACCCTAATGGAGGCCTAAACCTACCCTAAGCATTACCCTCAAACTAAACCTAACCTTAGTCCTAACCCTAACCCTAACTCTCACCTTAGTCCTAACCCTAGCTCAAAGCCTAACCCTTAGCCTAAACATAACCCTAGTACTATCCCTAATCATAACCCTAACCATAGCCCTAATCCTAACCTTACCCTAGACCTAACACTAGCTCTAACCCTAGCCATTACCCTAACTCTAACCCTAAACTTAATGATAACCCTATCCCTAACCCTAACAGAAACCCTAACCCAAACCATAAACCTAAGCCTAGACCTAACCCTAAACCTAAATCTTGTCATAGCCTTAACCCGAACTCAAACCCTAACTCTTACCCTAAAACCTACAGTAAAGCTAGCCCTAAAACTAAATTTAAACCTAAACCTAACCTTAAGCATAAAGCTAACCTTACATCTAACCCAATCTATTACCCTAAACCTAATCCTAACCCTAATGAAAATCCTAGCCCTAACCCTAAAACTAACCCTGACCATAACACTAAACCTAACCCTCGTCCTAGAAATAACCCTACCTCAAAACCTAAACTTTACCCTACATATAACCCTAACCCTAACCCTAATCTAGGATTACTAGCTGTAACCCAAAACCTAACCTAACTGTAGCCCTAATCCTAAACTAACCATAGACCTAAACATAGATCTAAACCTATATATTATCCTTATGATAACCCTAATCCTAATGCTAACCTTAGGCATAACCCTAACTCTTTTGCTAACCCTAAAGCTCTCCATTGCCCTAAACCTACCCTGAAACCTAAACTTAATCCAGTCAATTACCCTAACCCTAACTCTAACACTAATGCTCATTTGAGCTCTATTCTTAAACCTTAACCTAAAACAAACCCTAACCCTGATCCTGACCCTAAAAATACACCTAGCTCTAAATCTGACACTAACCTGAAGCCTAACACTTACACTACGCATAGACACAAGCCTAACCCTAAATCTACCCCAAACTGTAACACTAGACCTGACATTAGCCCTAGCCCTAACACTAATCTAAACCTACAGCACACCCTAGCCTTCATCCTAGCCCAAAACCTAGCCTTAATCATAATCCTAACCCTAACCCTAGCCCTAACCCTAATTCTAATGCTCACCCTACCTCTAAACCTAGCTATAACACCATATCTTACCTTAAAATTAACTATAACCCTAGACCTAACACTAGGTCTAAGCTGAACACTTACCCTAGCCCTAATTCTAGCCCTAACTTAGCTCTATCCCTAAAAAAAAAAAAAGACCTAAGACTAACTCTAACTCTCACCCTAGCCCTAGCCCTAGTTCTAACCCTACCTGTTCCCATAACCATAACCCTAGCCCTAACCCTTGCCCTATAGTTAGACCTAGCCCTAATCCTTGATCTAATGCTAAATCCAAATCTATCCCTAACCCAAAGCCTAAGCCTAACACTAACACTAGCCCTAACCCAATGCTAATCTTATAACTAGCCCAAACCCTAAAACTAGGACAAAAACAAAACTGAGCAACAGCCCTAACCCTCACCTATATGCAACCCTAGCCCTAATTCGAGTCCTAACACTAACCTTAAAACTTACCCTGACCCTGACTCATATGCTAACACTGACCCTAGCTCTAAAGACCACCCTAAACTTAAACCAAACCCTAACAGTAACCCTAGCCTTAATTCAAGTCATAACCCTAACCTTAAAGCAAACTCTGACCCTTACTGATATCCTAACAGTCACCCTAACTGTAAACACAGCCCTCACCTTAAACTGAACAGTAACAGTAAACCTAGTCCTTATTTGAGTCCTAACCCTAACCCTAAAACTAACCCTGATGCTGACTCATATCCTAATAATAACCCTAGCTCTAAATATTACCATAACCTTAAACCTAAACCTAACACTAGACCTACCCCTAACCCTAATCCTAAAACTAACCCTAATTGTAAACCTGGCTCTTATATTAGCCAATGCCCAAATCTAGCCCTAACCCTAACAACAACAACAACAACAACAACAACAAAAAAAAAAAAAAATTCATATCCCTAATCCGAGACTCTAAACCTATATTTAACCCTAACCCGAACCCTGACTCTAGCATTAACCTAGCTCTAAGGCTATCCCTTAACCTAAGAAAAACCCTAACCCTAATGGTAACAATATACCTATCTCTAATACTTAGGCTAACCAAAACCCTAACCCTATTAATAGTCCCAACCCTAGCCCTCATTCTAGCTCTAACCCTAACCCAAACCCTATTGCTAACCCTGACCCTTATTCTGAACATAACACTAACCCTAGGTCTAAAACTGACTCTTACCCTAGACCAAACCCTAACAGTAGCCCTAAACCTAAACCAAATCTTAAATCTAGCCTTAACTCTAGCCCTAGACCTAAACATAAACCTAGCCCTAGCCCGAACAATAATCCTTAACCTAACTCAAACACTAACCCTAACACTAAACCTAAACCTAGTCCTAATTCTGGATTAAACCCTAACGCTAACTCTAACCCAAACACTGACTCTGCTTTTGAGTAAACCTATCTCTAAATATGACCCTACCCGAAAATCTAAACCTAACACTAGACCTAGTCATAACCCTAACCCTACAAATAGTCCTCAACATAACCCTAGCTTTTACATTACCCATAGCCCTAACCCTAGGCCTAAACCTAACACAAAACCTAGAGCTAATCCTAGGCCTAAATCAAGCCTTCAGCATAACCCTTAACCGAACCCTAACCTAACCTTTGCCTTAGTCCTAATCCTAGCTCAAAGCCTAAACATTACTCTAAACATAAACCTACACCTATCCCTCAATCTAACCCTAACCCTATCCCTAATCCTAACCTTAACCCTAGCCCTAAACCTAGTTCTAAACTTACCCATTACTCTAAACCTAAACCTAACCTTATTGATAATACTAGGCTTAATGCTAAACCTAATCATAACTGGAAAACTAACCCTAGACCTAATCTTAAAACTCTTACTATCCATAGACCTAATCCTAGCTCAAACTCTACACCTTACTATAAACCTAAACACAACCATAGCCCTAACTCTAAGCCTAAACCTCAATCAAACGTTAAACATAGCCTTAAATCTACATCTAATCATATACATTACCCTAAACCTAACCTTATCCCTAATGATGTGACGAGCCCTAATCCTAACCCTAACCCTAACCCTATGAGTACTATAATCTTATCCGTGGAAGTAACCCTAAATCTAACCCTCACCCTAGCCCTAACCCTAGCTAAAAACCTAACCTTTATTATGCTAAACATAAACCTAAGCCTAACCTTAGTTTTAATCCTAACCCTAATTCAAGACCTATTCCTAACCATAAAACTAGCCCTAAACTTAGCTCTAATCCTATCCATTATAATAACCATAACCCTTACCCTAATGTGAACGCTAGGCCTAACCATAACCCTTCATTAACCCTAACTCTATCAATTGCCCTAAACCAAATATGAACTCTAAAAAAAACCCGATCATTACCCTAACCCACACCCTAGTGCTAATTGAAGCCCTAACTGTAAACCCTAACATCAAGCAACTGTAACAGTGACCCTGACCCGAATAAATCTCCTAGCTCTAAAGCTGATTTTAACACTAAACCTAACCCTTACACTAGACCTAGCCATAACCCTAATCCTAAAACTATCCCCAACTGTAAGCTTAGACCTGGCATTAGCCATAGCCCTAATCCTAGCCCTAAACCTAACACAAACCTCAGCCCTTATTCTAGCCCTAAACCTAGCCTTAATCCTAACTCTAAACCTAACTTTAGGCCTAACCCAAAAACTAAGGCTAGCCCTAATCTTAGCCCTAATTTAGTACTATTCCTAACCCTAGCCCTAACCCTAGCCCTAAGACTAACTCTAACTCTCACCCTATCCACATCCCTAGTTCTAACCCCATCCCTTACCGGAACTAATCCTAGCCCTAACCCTAGCCCTAACCCTAGCCCTATCATTAGCTCTAGCCCTAACCTAGAACTAATTTTAACTCTAAATCAAACCCTAACCCTAAGCCTAACCCTAAACCCTAACTCTAAATCTAACTTTAACCCTAGCCCTAAAACAGAACTGAGCCATAGCCCTAACCCTAAACCTTAACCTAAACCAAACCCTAACCCTAACCCTAACATTAGGTATAATTCTAGTTTTAAGCTGAAAACTAGAACTAACACTGACCCTGACTCTGAGCATAATACTAACCCTAGTCTGAACATTACCCTAACCCTAACCCTAAACCTAACACTAGACCTACCACTAACCCTAACCCTAAATTTAACCCTAATTGTAACCCTGGTACTTACATTACCCTTACCCCTAACCCTAGCACTAACTTAACCCAAAACCTAGCCCTAATCAAAGCACTAACTCGAGTTTTAACCCTAACCATAATCCGAAACGTAGCCCTTATCAAAACCATAACCCTAGCCCTAAACCTAGCTCTAACCCTATCCATTGTTGTAGCCATAACCCTTGGCCTAAACCTAACTCTATCCCTAATCATAAACCTATTCATTATTCTAAACAAAACCTAAACCCTAAACCTCACCCTATCATTACACTAACACTAACCATAATGCTAATTTGATCCCTAAATTTAAACCTTAATCTATCCCAAACTTCTAACCCAGACCTTGACCCTAATAACACCCCTAGCTCTAAACCTGACCCTAACCCTAAACCTAACTCTTATATTACATGTAGCTATAAACCTAACCATAAACTATCTTCAACCATAACAGTAGATCTGATATTATCCCTAGCCCTAATCCTAGCTCTAACACTAAAATAAACCATAGTCCTTATCCTAGCCCCAAATGGAGCCTTAATCATTACCCTAACACTAACCATAGCCCTACCCCTAATTCTAACCTTCACTTTAGCTGTAAACCTAGCTATAATGCCATTCCTTACCCTAAACTTAATCCTAACTCTAGGCCTAAGGTGAACACTAACCCTAGCCCTAATCCCAGACGTAATTTAATCCTATCCCTAACCGTAACTCTAACCCTAGCCTAAGACAAACTCTAACTCTCACACTAGCCCTATCGCTACTTCTAACCCTATCCATTACCATAATCCTAAACATAGACCTTAACCTAGCCATAACCATTGCCTAATCCTTATTTCTAGTCCTAACCCTAGATCTAACCCTAACTCTAAATCTAACCCTAAACCTAAGCCTAAGCCTAACATTAACACTAGCCCTAGCCCTAAAGCTAATCATAAAACTAGCCCTAACCCTAACCCTTGCAGTAAAACCAAACCTAAAAATAGACCTAACCCTAAACCTTAACTTAAACCAAACTTTAACACTACACCTAGACCTAACCCTAGTCCTAATTTGAGTCCTAATCTTAACCTTAATACTAACCCTAACTCTGATTCATATCCTAACACTCACCCTAGCTCTAAACACCACCCTAACCTTAAACCGAGCCCTTATAGTAACTCTAGCCTTAATTTGAGTCCTAATCCTAACCCTAAAACTAAACCTGACCCTGATTATTATTAACCTAACACTAATAGCTCTAAATTTCACCCTAACTTTAAACCTAATCCTAACACTAGAGGTTTAACCCCTAATTACAACCCTAAAACTAACCCTAAAGCCCTAGTTCTTACATTAGCCATTGCTCTAACCCTAGCAATAACCCTAACACAAAAACTAGCCCTAATCTGAGCCCTACACCTAGCTTTAACCCTAACACTAGCCCTAACCCTAGCTCTAATCCTATCCCTTACCCTATGCCAAACCCTAAACCTAATGCTAATCCTAATCCTAATCCTTAAGCTAACCCAAACACTAACCTTATTAGTAATTTTAACCCTTGTCCTCAGCCTAGCTCTAACCATAACCCAAACTCTAACCCTAATCGTGACCCTTATTCTTACCCTAACACTAATCATAGGTCTAAAACTGAACCTAACCCTAAACCAAACTCTAACACTAGCCCTACTGGTAACCTTATACCTAAACCTAACCCTAACACTTGACCTAGACCTAAACCTAATCCTAATCTATCCATAACTCTAGGCCTAGACCTAAAGAAAAAAACTAGCCCTCACCTAATAATAACCCTTAGCCTAAAGCCAAACACTAACCCTTCCCCTAGATTTAACCCTAGTCCTAATTCTGGCTTTCCCATTAACCATAACCCTAAACTGAACACTGACTCTGACACTAACACTAACCCTAACTCTAAATATCATGCAAACCCTAAACCTAATCCTAAAAATATACTTAGCTCTAACATTAACCCTAAAACTAGCCCTAATCATAACAAAGTTCTTACATTTGCCATAGCCCTCACCTATTGAAAAACCTATCCCTAAACCTAGCTTTAACCCTAAAGCTAACCATAACCCTAACCTTAGCCCTAACCCTAAACCTCACCGTAACCCTAGACCTAAACCTTAGCAAAACACTAGCCCTATCACTAGCTCTAACCTTATCAATAATCCTAATGATAACCCTAATGCTTCTGCTAAACCTAGGCCAAACACTAATCCTATCCCTAACCCTAACCCTATCCATTACCATACACCTAACCTTAACTCTAAACCTAAAACTATCATTAACCTATCCCTAACTGTAATGATAACTCGAGCCTTAACCCTAAACCTTAATCTGATAAAAACCCTAACCCTGACCCTGACCCTAATAATATCCGTAGCTCTAAACCTGAGCCTAACAATAAACCTGACCCTTACAATAGAACTAGCTATAAACCTAACCCCAAAACTCTCCCTAACTGTAACCCTAGACCTGACATTAGCCCTAGCTCTAATCCTAGTCCTAATCCTAACACAAACCTTAGACCACATCCTAGCCATGAAAATTGCCTTAATCATAAACCTAAACCCTAACCATAACACTAATTCTAATCCACACCCTAGTCCTAAAAGTAGGTATAATCCCATCCCTTAACCTAAACCTAACCCTAACCCAAACACTAACACTAACCCTAGTCCTAATCCCAGCCCTAATTTAGCCTTATCCCTAAACCAACCCTAACCCTAGCCCTAAGACTAACTGTTTGCTCACACCAGACTTATACCTAGTTCTAACCCTATTCCTTACCATCACCCTAAACCTTGCCCTAAACTTAGCCCTAATCGTAGCCCTATCCTTAGCCCTAGTTCAAAGCCTAGATCTAAACCTAACTCTAAATCTAACCCTAAATCTAAACCTAAACCTCACACTAACACTAGCCCCAATCCTAACATTAATCCTAAAACTAGCCCTAACTCTACCACTAGCCCTAAAACAAAACCGAATTATAACCCTAACCCTAACACTTACCTAAACCAAACACTAACCCGACACCTAGCCCTAATCCTATCTCTAATTCTAGTACTAACCCTAACCTGAAAACTAATTCGGACCCTGACTCTGACCCTAACAGTAAACCTAGCTCTAAACATCATCGTAACCATAAATTTAATCCTAACACTAGACATAGCCCTAACCCTGACCCTATCACTAGCTCTAATCATAACACTACTTTGTACATTAGCCATAGCCTTAACCCTAGCCCTAACCTAACCCAAAACCTAGCCTTAATCCGAGTCCTAAACCTAGTTTTTTTTTAATATTTATTTTTTTAGTTTTCGGTGGACACATATATTTATTTTATTGTTATGTGGTGCTGAGGATCAAACCCAGTGCCCTGCACATGCCAGGTGAGAATGCTACTTCTTGAGCCACAACCCCAGATGCTAAACCTAGGTTTAACCCTAAATGTAAATCTAACCCTAACCCAAAAAAGTCCCTAATCCTATAAATAACCCTACCCCTAATCTTAGGTCTAACCCTATCCATTACCCTAATGATAACCCATTATGCTAACCCTAGGCCTAACATTAACCCTATCCATTACAATAAACCACACCTAAAACCTAAACCTAACCCTTTCATTACCTTAACCAGAAATGCTAATGATAATTCAAGCCCTAAACCTAAACCCTAACCTAACCCAAACCCTCACCTTGATCCTGACCGTAATAATAACCCTAGCTCTAAAACTGACCCATATTATAAGCCTAAACCCTACACTGGACCAAGCCATAAACCTAACACTAAATCTATCCCTAAATATAACCCTAGACCTAACATTAGCCCTAGCCCTAATACTAGCCCTACACATAACACAAACATTATCCCTCATCCTAGACCTAAAACTAGCTTTAATCATAATCCTAAACCTCACCCTTGCCCTAGCCCTCAACCTAGCTATAACCCAATACCTTACCCTAAACATAATCCTAACTCTAACCCTAACCCAAGGCCTAAACCTAACACTAACAATAGCCCTAATTTAGCCCTATCCCTAACTCTAAACCTAACCCTAATCCTAATCCTAACTCTAACTCTCATACTAGACCTATCACTAGTTCTAACCCTATCCCTTACCATAATCCTAAACCTAACCCAAACCTTAGTCCTAAACCTTGCCCTATCCTTAGCCCTAGCCCTAACCATAGATCAAAATCTAATTCTAAATCTAACCCTAACCCGAAGACTAAGCCTAACCATTATAAATACATTTATATTTAGACTCTGTGTCTACAGATGTTGGCTTCAATTATTATTTAGGATATAGTAATTAGTTTCATAAAAGGCATAACATTTCTGGTGGTATATAGAGAACTGAGGGTCAGGGGTAGGATGCTCTATTAAGGGAGAAAGGAATGAGTTTATGTGATTAATCTAACTTAGCAAATTTGGAGAACTCTAATGAATAGACTGGGGGAATTTATGGAAGAAGGTATAAATTCAAACTCCTTATCTGTATTCATAAAATTAACCTATGTATAATTATTAAAGTTAGGAGGCTGAACATGGGATAGAGGGAGAAGGAAAAAAAGAAGAAACAATAACAAGGAAAGAAAGAAAGATAGGGAGAAAGAAAATAAAAGCAAATAAATAGGTCGTGAGGTGGGGCCTATGCAATTCCTCTATATTATACAATTCTAGTGATTCAGTTCTTAAATTCCAATTTCATGGAATGTTCTTGGTTTCACATATGTTGAGGTTTTGAGGACCTGAGGGGGAAGGGTCGAGAAGAATGGGAGAGAAGAGCAAGAAAATATAAATAAGAAAGAAAAAAGTCTCTCAAAACTCTGTTTTCTTTTCTTGCAGTAGGTGGAGTTGTCTATTCCTAGCTTGAGTCTCTGTGCTCAGTGTGTTGGAGGTAGCCAGGGTGAGAGGGCTTGAGCATCTACCTGGAGCCTCCCTATTCTTAGACTCTGAATTGGAAACCAGGTGCCTGTACAGTTGCTATTCTGCATTGATAGCTAAACCCCCCAAAAGCTTGTGAGAAATATCTTGTTATCACAGCTAGAGGTAGGGGAGTTGGAAACCTGGTACCTGATCAGCTGCAGAACAAAGCTGGTAGCCACTCCCACTGAGAGATGGCAACTAAGGTTTTGCAAGATGGATTCCATCTATTACCCATGTTTGGTGAATTGGGTGGTTCTGGAGTGACTTTGTGCTGTATCTAGAGCTTGGTGACCCGCAATCAAAGCCTCTGTGTTCTGTGCTGCCTTCCATCTGTGCAGAGAGCTCCTGTGTGGCTGAGACTGTTGCCTGCACCCAGAGAAACTGCACAGCCCAGCCTTCCATCTGTGCCGAGACAACCCATGTGGCCCTAGTTTTCTTCAAATTTCTATGATACTGGGCAGTATTCATCTTTTACCTAGCCTTACTATGTTCCACAGGTATGACCCTTGATGGTTTAATGGTTCGCTGTCAGGAACAGTTTGTATTTTAAAGTTTCCCTTCATTATGGCTTATTGATGTGAATGAAAATTGAACTGGAAATCAAACAGGGTTCAAGGATGTGCTTAAAACTTCACACAATCAGTTCTCAGTGGGCACTCTCTGGTTTCTATCTTTTGAAGGTAGGCCAAATATGAAGCATGCAAAAGAAACTGTATCCGAGAGCCCTTGAGAAAACAGAGAAACATGTATGTACTGAAATAAGTCTCCCAACAATTTGTTCAGATTTATTTGATACTACACAGTATTCATCTTTTAGCTTGCTCCACTAGGCTGCCCAAGGTTGGCACTTCTAACATCAATGGTTTTCTAAATAGGTAAGGGTTAGTGTTACAGTAGGGTTAGGGCTAGCTTTAGAGCTAGTGTTAGGGTTAGAGTTTTTTTTTTTTTGTTGTTGTTGTTGTTGTTCAAATTTCATTGATACTGGGAAGATTTATCTTTTACCGAGCCTTACTATGTGCCCCAGTTTTGGGCCTTCTCGGTTCAATGGTTCGCTGTTGGGAATAGTTTGTTTTTAATGTTTCACTTCATTTTGACCTATATGGGAAAGTGAGAATGGAGCTGGAAATCAGAGGGTTGGTGCTAGCTCGTTGAAACTTCACATACTCAATTGGTTGTCTGTGGACACTCTCTGGTTTCCTCCTTGTAAAAGTAGCCATAAGCTGAAGCTTTCAAAACAAGTTTATCCAAGAGCACTTTAGGAGAAAACAGGGCTATATGCAGGTAATGAAATACCTCCCCCAATTATTTGGTCAGATTTCTTTGATACTGTGCAGGATTCATATGTAAGCTTGCCCCACTAGTTTCCCTAAGTTTAAAACTTTTATGATCAAAGATTCTCTTAACAGGTTAGGCTTAGGGTTATGGTTAGAGTTAGGGTTAGAACTAGTGTTAGGGTTAGAGTTAGTTTTTTTCAACCTTTTGGATACTGGGCAGGATTTATCTTTTTTTCTATTCTTAGTATGCTCACCATGTTTGGGCCTGCTAGTAAAAGGGTTTGCTCTCAGGAGCAGATTTACTTTTCATCTTTCACTTCATTTTGCCCTATAGGGGTGAATGGAAATGGAGCTGGACTCAAACAGTGTTTGTGCTAGCTGCTTAAAACTTCACACACTCAATCAGTTCTTAGGGCACATTTTCTCATTTGTTTCTTGTGGTAGTAGCCCAAAGCTGATTTAGAAAGAAACAGCTTTATCTGTGAGCACTTTAGGAGCAACCTTCATTTTTTTGCATGGATTACATTGATATTGTACAGAATTCATCCTTTTCCTAGTCTTAGTAGGATCCCCAATTTGGGTTTTCGAGGTTTGCCCGTTCACTGTCAGGAACATTTTGAATTCTTAGGTTTAACTTTATTATGACCTATAAACGTGAATGAAAATGGAGCTGGAAATCAAACAGAGTTAGTATTAGCTGCTTGAAACTTCACACACTCAATCAGCTCTCTGTGGACACTCACTGGTTGTTCCTTGTGAAAGTATCTTAAACTGAAGCATGAGAAAATAATTTATCTAAGATCACATTAGGAGAAAACAAGGAAATATGAACATACTGAAATACCTCCCCCAATTATTTGATCAGATTTCTTTGATACTGCACAGGATTCATCTGTTAGCTTGCCCCAATGGGCTCCTTTATTTGGGCACTACTATGATCAATGGTTTTCTAAACAGGTTAGGTTAAATTTAGCATTAGGTTAGGGCAAGGGTTACAGCTAGTGTTTTGTTAGATTTAGTTTTGTTCAAATTTATTTGATACTGGGCAGGATTCAACTTTTACTTAGCCTGACTATATTCTTTAAGTTTGGGCCTCTTGGGTCAAGTGTTTGCTCTCCTGAACAGTTTGTATTTTAAGTTTTCATTTCCTTTTGACCTATGCATATAAATGGAAATGGAGCTGGAAATCCAACAGGGTTGGTGCTAGCTACTTCAAATTTCACACACTCAATCAGTTTTCTATGGGTATTCTCTCGTTCATTCCTTGTAAAAGTAACCCTAAGCTGAAGCATGCAAAACAACTTTATGTGAGCGCAAATTAGGAGAAAACAGGGAAATATGCATGTACTGAACTACCTCCCCAATTATTTGTTCATATTTCTTTGACATTGTGAAAGATTTATCTGTTAGCCTACCCAACTTGGCTCCCCAAGTGTGGGAGTTCTAGGATCAAAGGGACTCTAAACAGGTTAAGGTTAGTGTTAGGGTTAGTGTTAGGACTAGGATTAGACCTAGTGTTAAGGTAAGAGTTAGTTTTGTTTTCAAATTTCTATGATACTGTGCAGGATTCATCTTTTTCCTATTTTGACTATACTCCAAATGTTTGGGCCTCCTACATAAAAGGTTTGCCTTCAGGAACAGTTTCAATTTTCATGTTTCTCTTTTTTTTGCCTTATAGGGGTGAATGGAAATGAAGCTGGAAATCGAACAGGCTTTGGGATAGCTGCTTGAAACATCAAAAAATCCATCAATTTTCAGTAAGCATAATCTGGTGTTTGCAATGGAAGTATCCCTAAGATGAAGTAGAAAGTAGCAGCTTTATTTCTGAGTGCTTTAGGAGCAAGCAGAATACCCATGTACTGAAAGAGCTTCAATTTTTTTTGGTTGGATTAATTTGATACTGTACAGAATTCATCCATGACCTATTCTTAGTAGGCTCCCCAAGTTTGGGCCTTCAAGGTTCAATGGTTCAGTGTCAGGAACAGTTTGAATTTTTAGGTTTCACTTCATTATGGCTGATAGGTTTGATGCAATGGAGCTGGAAATCAAACAGGGTTGGTGCTAGCTACTTCAAATTTCACACACTCAATCAGTTTTCTATGGGTATTCTCTCGTTCATTCCTTGTAAAAGTAACCCTAAGCTGAAGCATGCAAAACAACTTTATGTGAGCGCAAATTAGGAGAAAACAGGGAAATATGCATGTACTGAACTACCTCCCCAATTATTTGTTCATATTTCTTTGACATTGTGAAAGATTTATCTGTTAGCCTACCCAACTTGGCTCCCCAAGTGTGGGAGTTCTAGGATCAAAGGGACTCTAAACAGGTTAAGGTTAGTGTTAGGGTTAGTGTTAGGACTAGGATTAGACCTAGTGTTA
>NW_026005843.1:481471-490681 GCF_001458135.2 Marmota marmota marmota | reverse complement strand
GTTCAATTCTTTGCTGACAGGAACAATTTGTATTTTACAGATTCACTTCATTTTGACCTACATGGGTAAATGGACATGGAGTTGGAAATCAAACAAAGTTTGTGTTAACTGCTTGAAACTTCACACTCTCAATCAATTCTCTGTGGGCACTCTCTGATTTTGTTCCTTGTGAAATTAATAATAAGCTGAAGCATGCAATACAAATTTATCTGAGAACGCTTTAGGAGAAAACAGGGAAATATGCATATACTGAAATAGCTCCCCCAATTATTTTGTCAGATTTCTTTGAAACTGCCCATGATTCATCTGTAAGCTTGCCCCACTACACTCCCCAATTTCGAAACTTCTATGATCAAAGATTCTCTAAACAGATTAGGTTTAGGATTAGATTTAGTATTAGGACTAGGTTTAGACCTGGTGTTAGAGTTAGAGTTAGTTTTTTTAAAAATTTTTTCTGATACTGGGCAGGATTCAACTTTTTCCTATTTTTACTATATCCCAAACATTTGGGCCTCCTAGGTAAAAGGGTTTTCTCTCAAGAACAGTTTCAATTTTCATGTTTCTCTTCTTTTTGTCCTATAGGGGTGAATGGAAATTAAGCTGGAAATCAAACATCGCTTGTGCTAGCTGCTTGAAACTTCAAACACTCAATCAGTTCTCAGTGAACATTCTCTGGATTGTTTCCTGTGAAATATCCATAAGCTGAAGTAGAAGGAAACAACTTTATCTCTGAGTCTTTTAGGAGCAAGCAAAATACACATGTACTGAAAGAGCTTCAATTTTTTTTGGTCAGATTACTTTGATGCTGTACAGGATTCATCTTTGACTAACTTTAGTAGGCTTCCCAAGTTTGGACCTTCAAGGTTAAATTGTTCAGTGTCATGAACAGTTTTAATTTTTAGTTTTCACTACATTATGGCCTATAGGTGTGAATGGAAATGGAGCTGGAAATCAAACAGGTTTAGTGCTAGCTGCATGAAACTTCACACACTCAATCACTTTTCTGTGGGCATGCTCTGCTTTTTTCCATGTGAAAGTACCTTCAGCTGAAGCATGAAAAAACAATTTATCAAAGAGCACTTTAGGAGAAAACAGGGAAAATAGGCATGTACTGAAACACCTTCCCCAATTATTGGTCAGAATTTTTGATACTGGGCAGGATTCATCTGTTACCTTGCCCTACTAGGCACCTCAAGATTTTGACTTTTATGATCAAGCTCTATAAATGGGAAAGTTTGAATTTTACAATTAGGGTTAGGGATAGGGTTAGAACTAATGTTCGGGTTACAGTTAGTTTTGTTCAAATTTCTTTGATACTACTGGTCAGGATTCATCTTTTACCTAGCATTACTATGTTTCCCAGGTTGGGCCTTCTCAGTTCAAGGTTTGCGGTCAGGTATAGTTTGTGTTTTAAGGTTTCACTTCATCTTGACTTCTATGGGTTAGGGTTAGGTTTAGGGCTAGAGTTAAAGCTACATTTTGAATTAGTGTCAGGGTGAGGGCTAGTGTTAGGGTGAGGTTTAGGCTTAGGGTTAGGGTTAAATTTAGAGTTAGGGTTAGATTCAGCATTAAGTTTAGGGCTCGGGCTCATGTTACGGTAAGGGATAGGGTTAGAACTAGAAAACTGGCTAGGTCGAGAGTTAGATTTAGATTTAGGACTAGGCTTAGGGTTAGGGTTAGGGTTAAAGCTAAAATAGGGTTAGGATTAGGGAAGGGTTAGTGTTAGGGTTAGGCATAGGGGTAGGGCTAGGTTTAGGATTAACATTGGGGTTAGGATTAAGTTTAGGGGAATGGGTAGGGTTATAGCTAGTTTTAGGGCTAGAGAGAGGGTTAGAATTAGTATTCGAGCTAGGGTTAGTGTTTACGTTAGGATTAAGGCTAGGTTTAGGGCTAGGATTTCTGTTAGGTTCAGGGCTAGAACTAGGGCTAGGGCTAATGTCAAGTCTAGGGTTATGATTAAGGATAGTTTTAGGGTTAGGTTATGGCTAGGTCCAGTGTCAGAGCTATGTTTAGGGTAAGGGTCAGGTTTAGAGTTAGGCGTATAATTAGGTTTAAGGTCAGGTTTAGCATTTGGTTTCGGTCAAAGTTTAGGTTCACTGCTTGAATTAGTGTTTGGTTTAGGCTTAGGGTTAGGGTAATGGATAGGGTTAGGTTTAGGTTTCAGTTAAGGTTTATAATAATGGATGGGTTAGGTTTAGCAATAGGGTTATGGTTAGCATTATGTTAGGATTATATATAGTATAGTGGATAGATTTAGATCTAGGGTTAGAGCTAGGTTATGGTTTGGATTAAGTCTAAAATTAGAGTTAGGTTTAGGGATATGACTAGGATTTGGTTTACGGTAAGTGTTAGGTTTAGGGCTAGGGTTATGGTTAGGTTAGGGTAAGGGTTACTGTTTGAGATAGTGTAATGGCTAGGGCAACGGATAGGTTTATGTTCAGGTTTAGGGATATGTTTATGGTTAGGGTTTGGTTTAGGGTTTGGGTTATGGCTAGAGTTTTCATTACAGTTAGGGTTAGGTTTAGGGTAATGGATAATGTTAAATTAGGGTTAGGGTTAAGGTTAGGATTAGGGTTTGGATTAGGGCTAGTTTTAGGATTAGGTTTAGTGTAAGGCTTAATATTTCCACTAGGGTTAGGGCTATGGTGAGTTTTAGGTTTATGGTTAGGTTTAGGGGTACGTTTATGGTTATGGTTAGGTTTAGTGTTAGGGATTGTGTTATAATTAGGGTAAATGACAGGGTTAGAACTAAAGTTCGAGCTAGGATTAAGGTTAGGTTAAGAGTAAGGGTTAGGGTTATGGTTTAGGATAGGTCTAGGGTAATATTAAGTGTAAGGGTTTGGCTTTGAGCTAGGGTTAGGTCTAAGGCAAGGGTTAGTCATAGGTTTAGTGATAGGCCTAGGGTTAGGGTTAGAGTTTTGCTTAGGGTAAGTTTATGCCTAGGATTATGGCTAGGTTTTGTGTTAGGTTTAGGGCTAGGATTAGGACTATGGTTAGGGTTAGTGCTACTGTTAGGGTTAAGATTAAGTGTAAAATATGGTTAGGGCTAGGGTTATATTTAGGGCTAGTATTAGGGTTAGGGTTATGACTAGGTCTTGTGTTAGGACTGGGTTTTGGGTTAGGGTCAGGTTTAGAGATAGGTTAATGTTAGGGTCAGGGTCACTGTTCTGGATAGGATTAGGGTTAGGGTTAGAGCCAGAATTAGGACTAGGTCTATGGGTAGGGTAAGTGTTTAGTTTAGGTTAAGGGTTATTGTTAGGGCTAGAGCTAGGATTTCTTTTAGGTCTAGGGCTGGAATTATAGCTATATTTAGGATTAGTTTTGGGTCTAGATATATGTTAGGGTTAGGTATAGGTATAGTCTTACCAGTAGAGCTAGTGTTAAGGTTTGGTTTAGGGTTGGGGCCAGGTTTGGACCTAGGGTTACTGTTAAGATCAGAATAAGGGTCATGGTTAGGGTTAGAACTAGAATGACGGCTAGGGTTAGGACTAGTAATACTGTTCCTTTTTAAGTTAGGCTAAGGATTAGGGTTAAGCCTAGGGTTAGCATTTGACTTAGGGTTTTGATTAGGGTAAGGATTAGAGTTAGAGCTAGGTTTGGGGCTCAGGTTAGGGTTAGGGTTAAGACTAGTGTTAGGGTTAAGATTAGGGTTTAAGCTAGGGTTAGGACTAGAATTGGAGGTAGTATTTGTGTTAGGGTTAGGGCTAGGGTTATGACAATGACTAATGTATGAACTAGGGTTACGATTAGGGCTAGTTTTAGGGTTAGGGTTACGGTTAAGGGTAGGTCTGGTGTTAGGGTTAATTTAAGGTTAGAGTGATGTTTAGAGCTAGGATTAGTGTTAGGATCAGTGTCAGGTTCAGGGTTATTTTTAGAGTTTGGGTTAGGACTAGGTGTAGATTTATGTTTTGGTTTAGGTTAAGGGTTAGAGTTAGGGATATGGCTTGGTTTTGTTTAAAGGTTTAGGCTAGGGGTAAGGCAAGTTTCAGGATTAACATTATTGATAGGGCTAGTGTTAGGGTTTGGTTTAGGATTATGGTTATGGTTAAATTTAGAGTTAGGTTTAAATTTAGAGTTAGGTTTAGATCCAGGGTTGGGCTAGGGCTAAGGATATAACTAGGGACAGGGATAGGGCAAGAGTCAGAGTTAGTATTAAGGCTATGTTTAGGGTTAGATTAGGACTAAATTAGGGTTATTGTTAGACTTAGTGTTAGGGATGGGCCTAGGGTTAGGGCAAGGGTTATGGTTAGGTTTAAGATAATGGTTAGGTTTAGGGTTATGGTTAGGTTTATGGTAAGGGATGGGGTTATAGCTAGGTTTAGGGCTAGGTCAAGGGTTAGAATTAGGGTTAAACATCAGGTTATGGTTTGGGTTAGAATTAAGGCTAGGTTTAGGGGTAGGGCTAATTTCAGGTCCAGATTTACAGTTAAAGATAATTTAGGTTTAGGTTAGGTGTACTGTAAGGGTTAGGTTTAGGGTTAGGGTCAGGTTTAGAGCTAAGAGTATTGTTTGGGTCAGTGTCGTGATTAGTGTTTGGGATAGGTTGAGGTTTAAATTTAGGGCTCAAATTAGCATAGGTTTATGATTAGGGTAATGATATATTTAAGTTTATGTTTCAAGTTAGGTTTAGGGTAATGGATAGGGTTAGTATTAGGGATGTGGTAAGGTTTAGGCCTAGGATTAGCATTAGCATTAGGATTATGGATAGGGTAATGGATAGGGTTAGAGCTAGGGTTAGAGCTAAGTTTAAGTTTATTATTTTGCTAGGTTTAGTGTTACAGTTAGGGTTAGGGTTAAAGCTAGGTTTAGGGATCAGATTAGGCTAGGTTTTGTGTTATGTTAGGGCTAGGGTTAGGGTTATGGCTAATGTAAGTTCTAGGGTTACAATTAGAGCTAGTTTTAGGGTTAGGGTTAGGGTTAGGTCTAGGTCTAGTGTTATGTTTAGGGTGATGTTTAAAGCTAGGGTTAGTGTTAGCATCAGAATCAGGGTTAGGGTTAATTTTAGGGTTCTGCTTAAAACTAGAATTAGGGTTAGGGTTAGGGCTAGGTGGAGGGTCAGGGTTTGGTTTGGGTTAATGTTTATGGTTAGGGCTATTGCTCAGTTTTGTATTAGGGCTAGGGCAAGAGTTAGGGCTAGTTTTAGGAGTAGCATTAGGGTTAGGATCAGGTTTAGGCTTAGGATTTGCATTAGAGTTAGATTTATAGTTAAGGTCAGATCTAGGGTTAGGGCTATCGCTAAGGAAATGGCTAAGGTTAGGCCTAGGTTTAGGGTTAGGTTTAGAGTTCCAGTAAGGGTTAGGGTTAGAACTAGTTTTAGGGATAGGGAGAGAGTTAGATTTAGTTTTAGGGCTACGGTTAGGGTTAGGGTTAGGGTAGGGCTATGTTAGGTCTAAGATTATGGATAGGGTTGGTTTTAAGTTAGGCCTAGGTTTAAGGTTTGGGTTATGATTAAGACTATGTTTCGTGATAATATGGGCTAGAGTTTGTGTTTGGGTTAGGGCTAGGATTATATCTAGGGCTAATGTCAGGTCTAGGGTTATGGTTATTGATAATTTTAGGGTTAGGATTTGGCTATGTCTAATGTAAGGATTAGGTTTAGGGTAAGGGTCAGATTAGAGTTAGGGGAATTATTAGGGTCAGGGTCATGTTTACGGTTTATTTTAGGTTTGAGTTTAGAGTTAGGGCTCAAATTAGCATTAGGATTATGGTTAGGGTAATGATAGGGTTAGATTTAGGGTTGAGGTTAGGTTTAGTATAATTGATAGGGTTGGGGTTAGTGATAGGTTTAGGGTTAGGACTAGGTTTAGCATTAGGGAAAGGGTTATGTTTAGGGTAATGGATAGAGTTAGAGTTAAGATTTAGCTAGGGTTATGGTTAGCATTAGGTCTTGAGATAGGTTTAGGCATAGCATTAGCATTAGGATATGGGTTATGATTAGGGTAACGGATACAGTTAGAGCTAAGGTTATAGCTAGACTTATTGTTAGGATTAGGTGTTGAGTTACTGTTAAGGTATGGTTTAGATCTAGGGTTAGGTTTAGTGTTATGTTTAGTGTAAGTGTTAGGTTCTGAGCTATGATTAGGGTTAGAGCAAGGGTTAGGTTCAGGCTTATGTTTAGGGATAGGATTACGGTAGGGTTAGGGTTAGGTTTAGGGGAAGGGTTATAATTAAGTTTAGGGTTAGGGTTAGGGTAATAAATACGGTTATATGTCGGTTTAGGGTTAGGGACAGGACTAGATTTAAGTTTAGGGTTAGGGTTAAGTCTATGGTTATGTTTAGGTTTATGGTAGGATTAGGGTTTGATATATGGTTAGGGCTATAGTGAATATTAGTTTAGGGTTAGGTATAGGGTTAGTTTTCTGTTTAGAGTTAGGATTATAGTTAGGGTTAAAGTTAGGTTTACAATTAGGGTTAGAGTTAGGTTTAGGGTAAGTTTAGAGCTAGGGTTAGGGCTGGTGTTAATGTTAGGATTAGGACTAGGTTTAGGGTTAGATTCAGGGATAGTTCTAGGTTTATGTTTATAGTAAAGGTTAAGTTTTGAGCTAGAGTTAGGACTAAGGCGAGAGTTACGTTTGGGTTAGGGCTAGGGTTAGTGTTAGGGTTATGCTTAGGGCTAGGTTAAGGCCTAGGTTTAGCTCTAGGCTTTGTGTTAGGTTTAGGCCTAAGGTTAAAGCTGAGGGCAATGTAAGAGGTAGAATTATGATTATGGCTAGTTTTAGGGTTAGGGTTATGCCAAGATCTAGTGTGAGGTTTAAATTTTCAGTTAGGGTCAGGTTTAGAAGTAGGTTTACTGTTAAAGGAAGAGTCAGTGTTTGGTTTAGAGTTCAAGTTAGGGTTACAGCCAGAATTAGGAGTAGGTTTAGGTCTAGGTGTAGGGTTAGTGTTTGTGTTAGGATAAGGGTTAATGTTAGGCTTAGGACTGGGTTTTTGTTTAGATCTAGGGCTAGAGTTAAGTTTAGATTTAGGATTAGGTTTAGGTCCAGGGCTCGTGTTAGGTTTTAGTGTTAGGGTCAGGATTAGAACTAGGGTTTGTGTTAGGGTCAGGATAAGGGTCAGGGTTAGTTTCAGATTTGGGATAGGATTAGAGCTAGAATGAGGGCTAGGGTCAGGACTATTAATAAGGTTAGGATTTTGGATAGCCTAAGGTTTAGGCATAGGTCTAGGGCTACCATTAGACTTATGGTTATTCATAGGGTAAGGGATAGCCTTAGAACTAGGGTTAGGGCTAGAGTTAGGGTTAGGGTTAAATCTACATTTAGGGCTCGGATTAGGGCTAGTTTTGGGGTTAGGGTTAGGGCAAATGATAGGACAATGGCTAAAGTAAAGAACTAGGGTTACAATGAGGGTTAGTTTTAGGGTTTGTATTAGGGGTAGGTCTAGGTTAGGGATAGGTTTAAGGTTAGGATGATATTTAGAGCTAGGGTTAGTGTTAGCATATGAGTCAGAGTCAGGGTTAGTGTTAGGACTCGAATTAAGAATAGGTTTACCTTTAGGTTTTAGTTTAATGTTAGGAGGGTGTTGAGAGCTAGGGTGAGTGTCAGGGTCATGGTTAGATTTAAGGTTAGGTTTAGGATTTGAATTAAGGCTATGATTAGGTCTAGGTGTAGTATTAGGGTTTGGATTAAGTTAAGAGTTTATGTTTAGGGCTATTGCTCAGTTTGTTTTACTTGTTAGGGATAGGGTTAGGTCTCGTTTTACCATTAGCATTAGGGTTAGGGCTAGTTTTACTGTTTGGCTTAGGCTTAGGTTTAGGGTTAGATTTCGAGTTAGGGTTAGATGTAGGGTTAGGGCTAGGACTAAGGATAGGGCAAGGGTTAGGGCTAGGGTTAGGGTTATGGTAATGGATAGGCTTAGAACCAGGGATAGGTATAGTGTGAGAGTTAGTGTTAGTCTTAGGGCTAGGGTTAGGTTTAGCTCTGGTATAAGTTAGGATTATGGCCAATGTTAGGGTTTGCTCTAGGTTTAGGGTCAGTTTTAGACCTAGGGTTTGTGTTAGGGTCAGAATAAGGGTCAGGGTTAGCGTAAGGGGGATAGGATTAGAGCTGGAATGAGGGCCAGGGCCATGACTATTAATAGGGTTCGGATTTTGGTTAGCCTAAGGATTATGGATAGATCTAGTTTTACCATTAGGGTTACAGTTTCACTTAGGGTACGGGAGAGACTTAGAGCTAGGTTTAGGTTTAGAGTTAGGGTAGGGTTAGGGTTAAAGTTAAGTTTAGGGTTCGGATTAGGGCAAGTTTTGTATTAGGGTTAGGACTAGGGTTAGGGCAATCACTAATTTAAGAACTAGGGTTACAAATAGGGATAGTTTTAGGGTTAGCATTAGGGTTGGGGTAGTTTTAGTGTTAGGGTTAAGTTTAAGGTTAGGGTGATATCTAGATCTAGGGTTAGTTTTAGGATATGAGTCAGGGACTGCGTTAGTGTTAGCACTCACATAAGGGCTAGGGTTACTGTTAAGTTTTGGTTTAAGTTTAGGATGGTGTTTCAAGCTAGCATGAATTTACCATATGAGTCACTGTCAGTTATACATTTTAGGTTAGTGTTAGGACTTGAATTAAGGCTATGGTTAGTTCTAGGTGTAGTGTTAGGGTTTGGTTTAAGTTAGGTTTAGGGTTAGGTCTATTGCTCGGTTTTGTTGTACTGCTAGTGGTAGAGTTAGGGCTAGTTTTATGATTAGCATTAGGATTAGATTTAGTGTTAGCATGAGGCTTAGGCCTAGGGTTAGGGCTAGGACTAAGGATTGGGCAAGGGTTAGGGCTAGAGTAAGTGTTATGGTAAGGGCTAGGATTAGAACTAGTGTTAGGGCTAGTGTGAGAATTATTGTTAGTCTTAGGGCTAAGGTTAGGGTTAGGGTTAGGAATAGGGCTAAATTAGGTCTAGGATTAGGTCTATGGTTAGTGTTCAGTTTAAGGATAGAATTAGGGTTAGAATTAGGATTTAGTTTAGGGTAAGGGATGAAGTTATGCTAGTCTTAGAGGTAGGGTGATGTTTAGAATAAGGGTTTGGATAATGGTTATGATTAAGGCTAGGTTTAGGGCTAGGATGAGGGCTAGGGTTTATTTTAGGGTTAGGGCTAAGATTAGAAATATGGCTAATTTCAAGTCTAGAATTATGTTTAAAGATAGTTTTAGGGTTAGGATTATGGGTACGTCTAGTGTAAGGTTTAGGTTTAGGGTTAGGGTCAGGTTTAGGGCTAGGGGTATTATTAAG
>NW_026005843.1:465936-481186 GCF_001458135.2 Marmota marmota marmota | reverse complement strand
GAGAGAGAGAGAGAGAATTTTTAAATATTTTTTTTATTTTTTTTTTTATTTTTTGGTGGACACAGCATCTTTTTTTTAAATTATATTTTTATTGTTGCTGAGGATCAAACCCAGCACCCTGCACATGCCAGGTGAATGCGCTACCCCTTGAGCCACATCCTCAGCCCCTATTTCTCAGTTTTGTTTTAGTCATAGGTTATATGATTAGCATTAGGATTAGGGCTAGTGTTTGTGTTAGGCTTGGGCTTAGGGTTAGGCTAAGACTTGGAGTTAGGGTTAGATCTAGGGTTAGGGCTAGGTCTAAGGATAGGCCAAGGATTAGGGCTAGGTTTAGGGTTATGGTAAATGATAGGGATAGAAGTAGGGATAAGGCTAGGGTGAGAGAGTTAGTCTTAGGGTTAGGGTTATGGTTAGTTTTAGGGATAGGGCTAAATCAGGGAAAAGATTAGGACTAGGTTTAGTGTTCAGCTTGGGCCTAGCATTAGGGCTAGGTTAAGGGTTAAGTTTAGGGTAAGGGATGTGTTATAGCTAAGTTTAGAGTTAGAGTGAGGGTTAGAATTAGGATTAGGGCTAGGGTTAGGGTTAAGTTTATGATTAAGGCTAGGTTTAATGCTAGGATGAGGGCTAGGGTTTGTTGTAGGGTTAGGTCTAGAATTAGTGCTAGGAATAATGTCAGGTCTAGTGTTACAGTTTGTAGTTTATTTAGGATGAGGTCTATGTCTTAGTCTTGTGTAAGGGTTAAGTTTAGGGTAAGGATCAGTTTTAGAGCTATGGGTATTTTTAGGTTCAGGGTTTCGGTTTGTATTACTTAAGATTTAGGGATAGGGCTCAAATGAGCATTAGGGTTAGAGTTAGGATTAGGGTAATGAATAGGGTTAGGTTTAGGGTTCAGGGTAGATTTAGGGTAATGGAGAGATTTTAGGTTTGCGATAGGGTTAGGGTTAGGTCTAGGGTTAGCATTAGGAATAGGGTTATCATAAGGGTAATGTATAGGGTTAGGGTTAGGGTTAGGGATAGGGCTAGGGTTAGGGTTATTGTTAGGGATAAGGCCAGGTTATGTTTAGGCCAAAGGTTAGGCTTTGAGCTATGGTTAGTTCTAAGGTGAGGGTTAGGCTTAGGGTTAGGGCTAGTGTTAGGTTTAGGGTTATGCTTATGGTAGCTTTAGGACTCGGATTAGGGATAGGTTTTATGTTAGGTTTAGGTCTAGGGTTAGTGCTATGGGTAATGTAAGATCTAGGGTTCTAATTAGGGCTAGTTTTAGGGTTAGGTTTATGGCTAGCTCTAGTGTTAGGTTTGGATTTTGTTTTAGAGTCATTTTAGAGCTAGGTTTAGTGTTAGTGTCAGGGTCAGTGTTCAGATTAGAGTTAGGGTGAAAGTCAGGATCAGTGTTCAGATTAGAGTAGGGTTAGGTCAGGGGGCAGTGTTATTGTTTGGTTTAGGTTAAGGATTATTGTTAGGGCTAGGACTAAGTTTTTGTTTAGGTCTAGGGCTAGAGTTATTGCTAGATTTAGGAGTAGGTTTAGGTCTAGGGGGATTGTTAGGGTTAGGTTTAGGTAAAAGTTTATTGGTAGAGTTAGTTTCAGGAGTCAGTTTAGGGTTAGGGTCAGGTTTAGACCTATAATTAATGTTATGGTAAGAATAAGTTTGAAGTTTAGAGTTAGGTTTTAGGTTAGGTTTAGAGCTAGAATGAGGGCTAGGGTTTGGACTAGTAAGAGGATTAGTGTTTGATTTAGGTTAAGGATTATGATTAGGACTAGGGTTAGCATTATGGATAGGGTTTGGCTTAGGATAAGTGATAGGTTAGATCTAGGCTTAGAGCTAGGGTTAGGGTTAGGTGTAGGGCTAGGTAACCCTAGGTTAGGGTTAAATCTAGTTTTAGGGCTCAGATTAAGGCTATTTTGGGGGGGTTAGGGCTAGGATTAGGACTATGGCTAATGTAAGAACTAGGGTTATTATTAGGGTTAGTTTTAGGGTTAGGGTTTGAGCTAGGAATGGTGTTAGCATTTGCTTTATAATTAAGGTTATATATAGAGCTAGGGTTAGTTTTGGATATGAGTCAGGTTAAGGGTTAGTTTTAGTCCTAGGACTTGAATTTGAGCTAGGGTCTTTGCTATTGTAGGTTTAGGGTGTGGTTTAGTTTAGGTTTAGGGTTAGGGTAATGGCTCAGTTTTGTTTTAGGGCTAGGGCTTGTGTTAGGATATGTTTTATGATTAGCGATAGTGTTCAGCTAGTGGTAGGGTGAGGTTTAGGCTTAAGGTTAGGGTTGGATTTAGTGTTTATAACCATATTTTAGAGTTATGGTCAGATCTAGGGTAAGGGCTAAAGTTAGGGCTAGTGTTATGGTTATGGTAATGGACAGTTTTAGAAATAGAAATACGGCTAGGTTGAGAGAGTTATTCTTAGGGCTAGAGTTAGGTATGTGCTTATGGTTAGGTCTAAATTAGGGGTAGATTAGCGCTAGGTTTAGTGTTTGGTTTAGGCCTGTGGTTAGGGCTAGAATTAGGGTTATTGTTAGTGTTAGGGTTATGATTAGATTTACCAGAAGGTATGAGGTTATGGCTAGGTTCGTGGCTAGGGTGAGGGTTAAAATTAGGTATAGGAATAGGGTGAGTGTTTGGGTTAGGATTAAGGCTAGGTTTAGGGCTAGGATGAGGGCTAGGGTTTGTGTTAGGGTTAGAGCTAATATTAGAGCTAGGACTAATGTCAGGTCCAGGGTTATGGTTAGGAATGGTGTTAACTTTAGTTTTATGGCTAGGTCTATTGGAAAGTTAGGTTTAAGGTAAAGGTCAGGTTTAGAGCTAGGTGTATTATTATGGTCAGAGTCCGGTTTAAGGTTTGGTATAGGATAAGGTTTAGGGTTAGGGCTCAAATTAGCATTAGGGTTAGGGTTAAAGTAATGGATAGTGTTAGGTTTAGGTTTCAGGTTAGGTTTAGAGTAATAGGTTTAGTGTGAGTAATAGGATTAGGGTTAGGCATAGGGTTAGCATTTGGGTTAGGTTTATGTTTAGGGTAAAGGATAGGGTTAGTGCTAGTGTTAGGACTTGTGATAACGTCAGGATTTTGGCTAGGTTTAGAGATAGGCCTAGGGTTATTGTTAGTGTTAGGTTTAGCAGAAGTGTTAGAGTTTGATCTAGGGTTAGGTCTAGGGTGTGGGTTAAAGTTAGAGTCAGCACTACGCTTAGGGTTAGTGTTAGCGTTATGGCTTGGGTTAACATTAAGGTTAGGGTTATGTTTAAGTTAATAGAGTTTTTGCTAGGATTTGTGCTATGGTTACAGTTATGATTAGGGCTAGGTTTAGGGTTAGGTTGAGGGTTAGGGCTATTGTTATGTTTAGGGTAAGGAATAGAGTTTGAGTAGGGTTAGGACGAGGGCCAGTGTTAGGGTTAAGGTTAGTGCTAGGGATAGGTTTTGGGTTAAGCTTAGGTCTAGGTTTAGGGCTAGTCTTAGGGCCAAGTTCTGTTTGAGGTTTAAGGCAAGTGTTAGGTGTATGGGTAATGTAAGAGCTAGGGTTATGTTTATGGGTAGATTTAGGGTTTGTCTAGTGTTAGGGTTAGTTTTTCAGTTAGGATAAGATTTAGAGCTCGGATTTGTGTTAGGATAAGTGTCTAGGGTTAAGTCTAGGGTTACGGTTAGGGATAGATTTAGGGTTATGCTTATGGTTAGGTTTAGTGTAAGGGTTAGATTTAGGGTAAGAATCAAGTTTAGAGCTAGATGTATTATTAAGGTCTGGGTATGGCTTATGGGTCAGTTTAGGTTAAGATTTAGGTTTAGGGCTTTAATTAACGTTGGGGTTAGAGTTAGGGTTAAGGTAATGAATAGGCTTATGATTAGGGTACAGGTTATTTTAGGGTAATGAATAGGTTTAGAGTCTGTGATAGTGTTAGGGTTAAGCCTCGGGTTAGAATTAGGGTTAGGATTAGGGTTAGGGTAATGGATAGGATTAGAGCTAGATGTAGGGCTAGGGTTATGTTTAGGATTAGGGTAGGGTTAGAGTAGTGTATAGAATTAGAGATATGGTTAGGGCTATGGTTAAGGATAGGATTAGTGCTATGGTTGAGTTAGGGTTTGGGATAGGGCTAGGATAATGTTTAGGTTAAAAGTTATACTTTGAGCTAGGGTTAGGTCTAAGAGGAAGGTTAGGGTTAGGGTTAGGGCTACGGTCACTTTAGGGTTACACTTAAGGCTAGTTTTAGTCCTAGGATTAGGGCTATGTTTTGTGTTATTTTAGGCCCAGGGTTAGGGTCATGGGTAGTTAAGAGCTAGGGTTATGATTAAGGCTAGTTTTAGGCTTAGGGTTATGGCTAGGTGTAGTGTTAGGATTATGTTTTGAGGTAGGGTGAGCTTTGGAGATAGGTTTATGTTAGGGTCAGGGTCAGTGTTCATGTTAGAGTGAGTGTTGGGTTTAGTGCCAGAATTAGGACTAGGGTTATGTCTAGAAGTAGGGTTAGTGTTTGGGTTATGTTAAGGGTGATTGTTAGGGCTAGGGCAAGGTTGTTGTTCAGGTCTAGGGCTAGAGTTATGGCTAGATTTAGGATTAGGCTTAGGTCTAGGACTAATGTTAGGTTTAGGTATAGGATTACCGGTAGGGCTAATGTTAGGGTTCAGGTTCAGATTAGGGTCAGGTTTCGACCTACGTTTAGTGTTAGGGTCAATATAAGTTTCAGGGTTAGGATTATGGATTGGGTTATGGTTAGAGCTAGAATGAGGGCTAGGGTTAGGACTAGTAATAGGGTTAGGATTTGGTTCAGGCTAAGGATTAGGGTTAGAACTAGGGTTAGCATTAGGTTTAAGGTTTGGCTTAAGGTAACAAATAGGAGAAGAGCTAGGGTTAGCGAAGTGTTAGGGACTGGCTTATGGCTAGGGTTAGTGTTAGGGTTAAAGCTAGGGTTTGCACTCAGATTACGGCCAGGTTTTGGGTTAGGATAGGGATAGTGTTAGGGCTACAGCTAATGTATGAACTAGGGTTAAAAATAGGGCCAGTTTTGGGGTTAATGTTATGGTTAGGTCAAGTATTATGGTTAGGTCAAGTATTATGGTTAGGGTTAGTGTTAGCATGATGTTTAGCATGATGTTTAGTGTCAGGGTCAGTGTTCAGGTTAGAGTTAGCTTTAGGGTTAAAGCAAGAAATATCACTAGGGTTAGGTCTAAGGGTAGGGTTAGGGTTAGGTTAAGGTTTATTATTAGGCCTAGGGCTAGGTTTTTATTTATGGCTAGGGCTAGAGATATGGCTAGATTTAGGATTAGGTTTAGGTATAGGGCTAGAGTTAGGGTTAGGTTTAGGAATACGTTTATTTCTAGTGCTAGTGTTAGTGTTCAGTATAGGGTTAGGGTCAGGTTTAGACCTACAGTTACCATTAGAGTCATAATAAGTGTCAGGTTTGATTTATGGTTAGAGCTAGAATGAGGGCTAGGGTTAGTACTAATAATAGGATTAGGGTTAGGACTAGTCTTAGCATTAGGGTTAGGCTTGGCTTAGGGTAAGTGATAGGGTTAGACCTAGGGTTAGGGCTACATTTAGGGTAAGGTTAAGGCTAGTGTTAGGATTAGGTTTAGTGTTAAATCTAGGGTTAGGTTTCAGATTAGGGCTAAATTTTGGTTAGAGTTAGGGCTAGGTTTAGAGTTACAGCCAATGTTTGCAGTAGAGTTACAATTTGGGTTAGTTATAAAATTGAGGTTAGGACTAGGTCTAGTTTTAAGGTTAGGTTTAACATTAGGGTGATATTTAGAGCTAGAGTTAGTATCAGGGTCAAAATTAAGGTTAGGGGTAGTTTTAGGGTTAGGTTTTGGACTCGGATTAGGGCTAGGTTTAGGGCTAGGTATAGAGTTAGATTTTGGTTTAGTTTAAGCTTTAAAGTTAGGGCTATGGCTTGGTTTTATTTTAGGGCTAGGGCTATGGTTAGGGCTAGTTTTAAGATTAGCATTAGATTTAGGACCAGTGTATTAATCCTAACTCTAAATCTAACTCTAATCCTTAGACTAGCACTAGAAATTAACCTTTTCCTAAACCTAACCCTAACACTAGTCTTAGGTTTAGAGTTAGATTTAGAGTTAGGATTAGATCTAGGATAATGTCTAGGGCTAAGGCTATGGCTAGCATTAGCTCTGGGTTTATAGCTAGGATTATGGTTATGATAAAAATAGGGTTAGAACTAGGAATAGGGCTAGGGCGAGAGTGAGAGTTAGTCTTAGGGCTAGGCTTAGTGTTTGGTTAGGTATAGAGCTTAATTAGGGCTAGTAATAGGGCTATGTTTATGTTTATGTTTATGTTTAGGCCTAGGGTTAGTTTTGGTCTTAGGGTTAGGTTTAGTGTAAATAATGGGGTTAGAGATAGGTTTAGGGCTAGGACGAAGGTTAGAATTAATGTTAGGGCTAGGGTTTCATTAAGTTATGATTAAGGCTAGGATAAGGGCTAGGATGAGGGCTAGGGTTTATGTTTTGGTTAGGGCAAATGTCATTTCTAGAGTTACAGTTAGGAATAGTTTAGGGTTAGGTTTATGATTATGTTTAGTGTAAGTGTTAAATTTAGGTTAAGGGTCAAATTTAGACCTAGGGGTATTATTAGGGTCAGGGTCATGTTTAGGGTTTTGTTTAGGTTAGAGTTTAGGTTTAGGGCTCAAATTAACATTAGGGTTTGGGTTAGGGTAATGATAGGGTTAGGTTTATGGTTCAGGTTAGGTTTAGCATAAAGGATAGGGTTAGAGTTAAGCATAGGGTTAGATTTAGGCCTAGGGTTAGCATTAGAATTAGGGCTATGTTTAGGTTAATTGATAGGGTTAGAGCTAAGTTTAGGGCTAGGGTTATGGATAGGATTAGGGCTAGGGCTGGGGTTAGGGTTAGGGCTATGGTTTGTGTAAAGTTTAGGGCTAGGATTACAGCTAGGGCAAATGTCAGGTCTATGGTTACGTTAGAAATAGTTTTAGGGTTAGTTTTAAGGCTAGGTCTAGTATAAGCATTAGGTTTAGGGGTTGGGTCAGGGTTAGAGCTAGGTATATTATTACAAGAAGGGTCAGAGTTAGGGTTTGGCTTAGTTTAAGTTTAGGATTAGGGCTCAAATTAGCATTAGGATTAGGATTAGGGTAATGATAAGGTTAGGTTTAGGGTTCAGCTTAGGTTTAGGTTAATGAATATGCTTAGGGTTAGTGATAAAGTTAGGGTTAGGCCTAGGGTTACCATTAGGGTTGTAGTTATGCTTAGGGTAATGGATAGGGATAGAGCTAGTGATAAGGCTAGGGTTATTGTTAGGATTCTGGCTAGGGTTAGGGTAAGATTTAGGGCTAGGTTTTGAGTAACAGATAGGTTTAAAACTAGGGTTAAGTCTCAAATAAAGGCTAGGTTTTGGGTTTGGATAGGGCTAGGGTTAGGGCTATGGCTAATGTATGAACTAGTGTTACAATTAGTGCCAGTTTTAGGGTTAGGGTTAGGGTGATGTTTAGAGCAAGGGTTATATTTAGGGTCAGTGTCAGGGTCAGGGTTAGTTTTAGTGTTAGGTTTAGGACTCAAATTAGGGCTAAAGTTAGTGCTAGGTGTAGGGTTAGGTTTTGGTTTAGGTTAAGGGTTACGGTTAGGCTATGGCTTAGTTTTGTTTTAGGGCTAGGGCTAGGGTTAAGGCTAGATTTTGGATTAGCGTCAGGGTTAGGGCTAGTGTTAGTGAAGTTTAGGCTTAGAGTTAGGGTTAGATTTAGAGTTAGGGTTGATCTAGGGTTGGTCCCATGCTAGGGTTAGGGCTAGGGTTAGGGTTATGGTAAGGAATATGGTTAGAACTAGGGATACATCTAGAATGAGTATTAGAGTTATTCTTAGGAGTAGGCTTAAGGTGAGGGTTAGGGTTAGGGCTAAATTAGGACTAGGATTAGGACTAGCATTAGTGTTAGGGTTAAGCTTAGGGGTTGAGCTAGGGTTTGGGTTAGCACTGAGGTTAGGGTTAAGTTTACGGGAATGGGTGGGGTTATAGCTAGGTTTAGGGCTAGGGTGAGTGTTAGAATTAGGATTAGGCCTAGGGTTATGAATCAGTTAAGGATTAAGGATAGGATAAGTGCTAGGTTGAGGGGTAGGTTTTCTGATAACGTTAGGGCTAGGTCTCGGGCCAGAGATAATAACAGGTCTAGGGTTATGGTTAATGATATTTTTTAGGGTTAGGTTATGGCTAGGTCTAGTGTTAGGGTTAGGTTTATGATAAAGGTCACCTTTAGAGCTAGAATTATTATTTGTGTCATGGTCAGGGTCAGATGAGGGTCAGGGTTAGGTTTAGAGGTAGAATGAGGGCTAGGGTTAAGACTAGTAATATGGTTAAAGCTGAAATTAGACTAAGGATTAGGGTTAGCTTTTGGGTTATGGTCTGGCTTAGGGTAAGGGATAGGGTTAGAGCTAGGGTTAGGGCTCGGGTTAGGGTTAGGGTTAGGGCTAGTGTTAGGGTTAACATTAGGGTTTAATCTAGGGTTAGGATAGAATTAGGGGTAGGATTTGTGTTAGAGTTAGAGCTAGGGTTATGACAACGACTAATGTATGAACTAGGGTTACGATTAAGGCTTGCTTTAGGGTTATGGTTAAGGCTAGGTCTAGTGTTAGGGTTAATTCAAGTTAGCGTGATGATTAGAGCTAGGATTAGTGTTAGGGTCAGCATCAGGGTCAGAGTAATTTTTAGAGTTAAGGTTAGGGCTAGGTGTAAGGTTTGGGTTTGGTTTAGGTTAAGTGTTTGGGTTAGGGATATGGCTTGTTTATGTTTTATGGCTAGGGCAAGTTTTAGGATTAGCATTATGGATAGGGGTAGTATTAGGGTATGGTTTGGCTTATGATTGCAGTTAAATTTAGAGTTAGGTTTAGATTTAGATTTAGGTTTAGATCTAGAGTTAGGATAGGGATAAGGATAGAACTAGGGCTAGGGCTAGGGCAAGAGTTACAGTTAGTCTTAGGGCTAGGGTTAGTGTTATGATAGGATTAAATTAGGGCTAGGATTAGCACTAGGCTTAGTGTTAGTATTAGGCCTAGAGTTAGGGCAGGAGTAAGGGTTAGGTTTAAGGTTTTTGTTAGGTTTATGGTAAGTGATGGGGTTATAGGTAGGTTTAGGGCTAGGGTGAGGATTAGAATTAGGATTAGGGCTCAGGTTATGGTTCGGGTTAGAATTAAGGCTAGGTTTAGGGCTAGGATTACGGTTAGGGTGACTTTCAGGTCTAAGTTAACTGTTAAATATACTTTAAGGTTAGGTTCATGGCTACGCCTTATGTAAGCATTAGGTTTAGAGTTAGGGTCAAGTTTAGAGCTAAGGGTGTTATTAGTGTCATGGTCATGGCTAGTGTTTTGGATTGGTTACGGTTTAAAGTTAGGACTCAAATTAGCATTAAGTTTAGGATTAGCATAATGATAGGGTTAGGTTTAGGTTTCAGGTTAGATTTATGGTAATGGATAGGGTGAAGATTAGGGATAGGGTTAGGTGTAGGCTTAGGGTTAGCATTAGGGTAAGGTTTATGGTTAGGGTAATGGATAGGGTTAGAGCTAGGGTTACAGCTAGGGTTAAGGTTACAATTAGTAATAGGGTTAGAGTTAGGTTTAGGGTTAAAGTTAGGGTTAGGGCTCTGAATAGGGCTAGGATTTGGGTTAAGTTAGGGTTAGGGTTAGGGTTACAGCTAATGTAAGTACTAGCATTATGATTAGGGCTAATTTTAGTGTTAGAGGTTAGGACTAGGACTAGTGTTAGGTTCAGGTTTAAGGTTAGGGTGATATATAGACCTAGGGTTAGTGTTAAGGTCAGAGTCAGGGTGAGGGTTAGCTTTAGGGTTCGGCTTAAGACTTGAATAATTGCTAGGGTTAGGGCTAGGTGTAGGATTACGGCTTGGTTTATGTTAAGGATTATAGTTAGGTCTATGGCTAAATTTTGTTTTAGAGCTAGGGCTAGGTTTAGGGCTAGTTTTAGGATGAGCCTTAGGGTTAGGGCTAGGGCTAGGTTTAGGCTTAGGCTTATATTTAGGATTAGATTTAGAATTAGGGTTAGATCTAGGGTTATGGCCAGAAATATTAATAGGGCTAGGGTTAGACCTATGATTCAGGCTAGGATTAGGCTTCCAGAAAATTTTAGGGTTAGAACTAGAGTTAGGGCTAGAGTGAGAGTTAGAGTTAGTCTTTGGGCTAGGTTTAGGGTTATGGTTAGAGATAGGGCAAAATTAGGGCTAAGATTAAAGCTATGGTTAGCATTAGGGTTATGCCTAGGGTTAGGGTTAGGCCTAGGGTTAGGGTTAGGGTTATAATTAAGGCTATGTTTAGGGCTAGGATATGGACTAGGGTTTGTGCTAGGGTTAGGGCTAGGATTATGGCAAGGGCTAAAGTCAGGTCTAGGGTTATGGTTAGGGATAGTTTTAGGGTTAGGTTTATGGCTAAGAATAGTGTAAGGGTTAGATATAGGGTTATAGTCAGGTTTAGAGTTAGGGGAATTATTAATGTCAGGGTCAGTGTTGGGTTTTGTTTTAGGTTTAAGTTTAGTGTTAGGGCTCGAATTAGTATTAGGATTAGCATTAGGGTATTGATAATATTACCTTTAGGGTACAGGTTAGGTTTAGGGTAATTGACAGTTTTGGGGATAGTGATAGGGTTAGGGTTAGGCCTAGGGTTACATTAGTGTAAGGATAATGTTTAGAGTAGTAGATACAGTTAGAGTTAAGGTTATGGCTAGGGTTAGGTTTAGGATTAGGTCTTGAGTTAGGGTTAGGGTGAGGGTTAGAACTAGGGTTAGGTTTAGGGTTATGTTTAGCTTAAGGGTTAGGTTCTGAGCTATGGTTAGGGCTAGGCTGGGAGTTCGATTCAGGGTTAGGTCTAGGGATAGGATGACCACAGGTTTTGGGTTAGAGTTAGGGTTGGAGTTAGACCTAGGATTAGTGGTGGGGTCAGTATAAGGGTCAGGGTGAGGATTATAATTTGGGATAGGGTTAGATCTAGTTTGAGAACTAGGGTTAGGGCTACTAATAGAGTTAGGGTTTTGGTTAGCCTAAGGATTATGGATAGGTATAGGGTTGCCCTTAGGTTTAGGGGTTTGCTTAGGGTAAGGGATTTGTTTAGGGCTATGGTTAGGGTTTTAGTTAGGGTTAAATCTAGGTGTAGGGCTCGGATTAGGGCTAGTGTTTGTGTTAGGGTTAGGGATAGGATTAGGGCCATGGCTAATGTAAGAACTAGGGTTAAATTTAGGTTAGTTTTAGTGTTATGGTTAGGTTTAGTGTTAGGGTTAGGTTTAAGTTTAGGGTGATATTAATAGCTAGGGTTTGTGTTAGGATAAGAGTCAGGTCAGCATTTGTTGTAGAGTTAGGGATAGGACTTGAATTATTGTTAGGGTTATTCTTAGCATTTGGTTTAAGGTGAGGGCAGTGTTTAGAGCTAGGTTGAGTGTTAGGATATGAGTCAGGGTCAGTGTTAGTTTTAAAGTTAGTGTTAGAACTCGAATTAGGGCTAGGGATAGGTCTAGGTTTTGTGATAAGATTTGGTTTAAGTTACTGTTTAGGGTTAGGGTTATTGCTTGGTTTTGGTTTAGTCCTAGGGTTAGGTTTAGGGATAGTGTAAGTGTTAGGCTTAGGCTTACGGTTAGGGTTAGATTTGGAGTTAGGATTAGATCTAGGGTTAGGGCTGGGACTAAGGATAGTGCAAGGGTTAGAACTATGGTTAGGGTTACGGTAATGGATAGGGTTAGAACTAGGGATAGGTATAGTGTGAGAGTTATAGTGAGTCTTAGGTCTAGGGTTAGTGTTAGGGTTAGAGATAGGGCTAAATTAGTACTAGGATTAGGGCTAGGTTTATTGTTTGGCTTAAGCCTAGAGTTAGGGTTAGGATTAGGTTTAAGTTTAGGGTAAGAGATGGTATTATAGCTAGGTATAATGTCTATATAATAATAATAATAATAATAATAACTGGGTATAATGCCTATATAATAATAATAGGCATTATAGCTAGGTAGGGTGAGGATTACAATTTGGATTAGGGGTAGGGTTAGGGTTAGGTTTATGATTAAAGCTAGGTTTAGGGCTAGGATAAAGGCTAGGGTTTGTTTTAGGTTTAGGATTAGGATTAGGGCTAGGGCTAATTTCAGGTCCAGAATTCTGGTTAAAGATAGTTTTAGGGTTAGGATTATGGCTACGTCTAGGGTAAGGGTTAGGTGTAGGGTTATGTTCAAGTTTAGAGCTAGAGATTTTATTAGGGTCAAGGTCAGGATCAGGGTTTGGGATAGGTTAAGCTTTAAAGTTAGGGCTTGAATTAGTGTTAGTGTTAGGGTTAGGGTAATGATGGGGTTAAATTTAGGTTCAGTTTATGTTAAGTGTAGTAGATTGGGTTAAGATTAGGGTTCATGCCTAGGGTTAGCATTAGGGTTATGGTTTTGGTTATGGTAATGGAGAGAGTTAGAGAGCGGTTTAGGGCTAGGTTTATGGTTATGAATAGGGCAAGGTTAAGGCTAGGATTAGGGCTATGTTTTGGGTTAAGTTAGGGATAGGGTTAGGGTTAGGGCTAATGTAAGTACTAGGGTGATGTTTATGGCAAGTTTTAGGGTTTTAGGGCTAGAGTTATTGTTAGGGTTAGGTTTAGGGATAGGGCAATGTTTAGCGCTAGTAGTGTTTGGGTCAGTGTCAGGTTCAGGGTTAGTTTAAAGGTTAGGCTTACAACTCATATTAGGGCTAGGGTTACGGCTAGGTTTAAGATTAGGGTTTGGTTTAGGTTAAGGGTTAGGGTTATAGCTATAGCTAGGTTTTGATTTAGGGCTAGATTTAGGATTAGTGTTATGCTTTGGGCTAGTGTTAGGGTTTGGTTTAGACTTTGGGTTAGGGCTCGATTTAGATTTAGGTTTTGTGTAAGGTTAGTGCTAGGGCAAAGGATAGGGCAAGGGTTAGGGCTAGAGTTAGGGTTACGGTAATGTGTAGGGTTATAACGAGTGAAAGGTGTAATGTGAGAGTTAGAGATAGTCTTAGGAATAGTGTTAGGGATAGGGCTAAATTAGGGCTAAGATTAGGGCTAGGGTTAGTGTCAGGGTTAGGCCTAGAGTTTGGGTTAGGATTGTAATTAAGACTATGTTTAGGGCTAGGGTTTGTGTTAGGGTTAGGGCTACAATTATGGCTAGGGCTAATGTCAGATCTAGGGTTACAGTTAGGGATAGTTTTAGGGAAAGGTTTATGGGTAGATTGATTTTAAGGGTTAGGTATAGGGTAAGTGTCAGGTTTAGAGCTAGGGGAATTATTAGGTCAGTGTTAGGGCTTGGTTTAGGTTTGAGTTTAGGGTTACGGCTCAAATTAGAGTTAGGGTTAGGGTTATGGTAAAGACAGGGTTAGGTTTAGGGTTCAGGTTAGGTTTAGGGTAATTGATAGTTTTGAGGGTAGTAATAGGGTTAGGGTTAGTCTTAGGGTTAGCATTAGGATAAGGGTTGTTTAGGGTAATTTATACAGTTAGTGATAAGTATAGGGCTAGGGTTATGGTTAGGATTAGGTCTTGGATTAGGGTTAAGGTGAGGGTTAGGATTAAGGCTAGGTTTATGGCTCGGATGAGGGTTTGGGTTAGGGCTAGGGCTAGGATTAAGTCTAGGGCTAATGTCAGATCTAGCATTACAGTTAAGGGTATTTACAGAGTATGGTTTTAAATAAGTCTAATGTAAAGGTTATGTTTAGGGTAAAGTTCAGGTTTAGAGATAGGTGTGTTATTACTGTCAGGGTCAGGATTAGGGATTGGTTTTCATTAAGCTTTAGGGTTAAGGCTCAAAATAGCATTAGGTTTAGAGTAATGGATATGGTTAGGTTTAGGGTTCAGGTTAGGTTTTGGGTTTTGTATAGCCTTAGGTATAGCTATACAGTTAGGTTTAGTCTTATTGTTAGCATTTGTGTTAGCCTTAAGTTTAGGGTAAAAGATAGGATTACACCTAGGGTTAGGGCTACGTTTATGGTTAGGATTAGGGCTAGTGTTAGGGTTAGAGTTAGTTTTATGGTTATGCCTAGGGTTAAGGTTAGGTTTAGGGTAAGTGTTATGGCTGGAGCTAGATTTATGGCTAGGGCGAGGGTTAGGGTTAGAGCAGGTCTAGGGTAAATATTAGGTTTAGGGGTACGTTTATTGTTAGCGTTAGGGTTAGGATTAGAGTTATGGTAATGGATAGAGTTAGAGCTAGGGTTTGGGCAATGGTTACAGTTAAAATTAGGGTTAAAGTTAGGGTTAGGGATAGGTCTATGTTAATGTTTAGGGTTAGGATTAGGGCTCAGTTTAGAGGTAGTGTTAGGGTTAGAGTTACTTTATTCTAATTTCTTTGATACAATCCAGGATTCATCTTTAAGTAACCTTACTCTGTATCCCAGGTTTAGGCCTTTTGGTTCAATGGTTTGGTGTCCGGAAAAGTTAATATTTTCATTTTACTTCATTTTGACCTATATGAGTAAATGTAAATGGACCTGAAAATCAAACAGGGTTTATGCTAGCTGCTTGAAACTGCACACACACACAATTATTTGTGGGGACACTCTGGTATGTTCCTTGTGAGTGTAGGCCTAAGCTGAAGCATGCAAAAACAACTTTATCCAATAGCTCTTTAGGCGAAAGCAGGGAATATGCATTCACAGAAATTCCTCCCATTATTATTTTGTCAGATTTGTTTGATACTGAGTATGGTTAATTATTTAGCTTGCCCCACAAAGCTCTCCACGTGTGGGGCTTCTAGGATCAATGGTTCTCTAGTCAGGTTAGGGTTAGTGTTAGGTTTGGGGTTAGGGCTAGCATTAGATGTAGTGTTAGGGTGAGAGTAAGTTTTGTACATATTTCTTTGATACTTGGAAGGAGTCGTCTTTTACCTAGCCTTAATATGTTCCTCAGGTTTGGGCCTTCTCATTTCAATGGTTCGCTAACAGGGATACTCTGTATTTTAAGGTTTCACTTCATATTGACCTATATAGGTAAATGAAAATGGAGGTTGAAATCAAACCGGGTTGGTGCTAGCTGCTTGAAACTTCAAACACTGACTCAGTTCTCCATGGGAACTCTCTGTTTTTTTTTTCCTTGTGAAAGTAGCCCTAAGATGAAGATGGCAAAAACAACTTTATCCGATATCCCTTTAGCAGAAAACAGAGAAATATGCATTAACTGAAATACCACCTCAATTATTTGGTCCTATTTCTTTGATACTGCACAGGATTCATCTGATAGCTTAACCCACTAGGCTCCCCACGTTTGGGACTTCTAGGATCAACAGTTTTTCAAACAGGTTAGGGTTTGTGTTAATGATAGTGTTAGGGCTAGTGTTAGAGCTAGTATTAGG
>NW_026005843.1:448111-465605 GCF_001458135.2 Marmota marmota marmota | reverse complement strand
CGGGGGGTGACGAATAACTTGTGTACGTTGATACAGCAGGAGTAGGAGCCGTTTATTGCAGGACAGGAGCAGTATTTATACATTCCACACAGCTTATCTAATTAGCATAAACTAGATACATCAGTCAACCAATCAGGAATCTCTACACCTAATGGCTCGGTTTTGTTACTTCTCAAACCACTCCCTCTGACATTTTGCCAGGCACCATCCAGACTTGTTTACGAACTTTAACATTCCCCTGGCAAAATGCCAGGTGTTATTTTGACTTGTTTACAGACTCTAACACCCTAATCCTGGACCCAATCATAGCTTTAACCTTAATTTGAACCCTAAACCTAGCCCTAACCCTTACCTTAAACCTAACCCTAACTTTAATCATTGCACTAAACCTAAAACTAACCCTACCCCTAGCCCTGACTCTAACCATAACACTAACCCTAACACTAGCTCTAACCCTATCCATTAACCTAAACCTAACCCTAAACCTAATGCTAATCCTCAGTCTTACCCTTCTACTATCCCTAAACCTAACCTATCCATTACCCAAAAACTAACCTGAACCTAAGTCTAAAAATATCATTACCCTAATTGTAACCTTAACCCTAATGCAAACTCTAGCCCTAAACCTAACACTAAACTTGAACCTAACCATAACCCTAACCCTGAAACTAACCCTAATCCTAACACTAACCCTAAAAGTAACCCTAAATCATACCCGAATGCTAACCCTACCACTAAACCAAAACCTAACTCTAACACAAACCCTATCCCCAAGCCTAACACTAAACATAACACTAACACTAACCCTAATAACCCTAAACCTATCCCTAACCCTAACACTATTGTTAACCCTAACCCTAATCCTAACCCTAACATGAAACCTAACCCTAACGCTAACAATAACCATAACACTAACACTAACCCTAACCCTAACACTAATCCTAAACCTGATCCTAAAACTAACACAAACCCTAAACCTAACCCTAAAACTAACCCTAATCCAAACGTAACCATAACACTAACACTAACCATAACCCTAACCCCAACGCAAAACCTAACACTAACCTTAATCCTAACCCTATCCTACCATAGACCTTACCTAACACTTACCATAACCCTAACCCTAAACCTAACCTTAACGCTAAACCTAACCATAGCACCCTAACCCTAACCATAACCCTAACTCTAAAACTGACCCTAACCCTAACCCTAACACACAAACTTTAACCCTAATCCTAACCCAAACACTAAGGCTAACCCTAACATTAATCCTAAACCTAACCCTAATGCTAACCCTAACACTAACCCTAACCCTAACCAAACCCTAACACTAACCCTCACCCTAACCCAAAATCTAACACAAACCCTAACCGTAAATTTAACCCTAACACTAACACTAACCCTAACCTTAAACCTTATGCTAATCCTAACCGTAATCCCAAACCTAACACAAACCCTAACCCTAACCATAACACTTAACCTAACCCTAACCCTAACCATAACGATAAAACTGACCTTAAACCTAAGACAAACATTAAACCAAACCATCATTCTAAATTTAACCTAACCCTAATCCTAACCATAAACTAACCATAACCCTAACCCTAACACTAACCTTATCTCCAAACCTAAAACTATCACTGACCCTAACTGTAAATGTAACCCTAAACCTAACAATAACCCTAACCCTAACATTAAAATAACCCTAAAAAATTATAACTCTAACCCTAAACTTAAACTTAATACTAACAATAATCCTATCCGGAACTCTAACACATACCCGAACCCTAACACTAACCCTCAACCTAACTCTAAACCTAATAGTATCTATAACCCTAACCCTAAACCTAACCCTAAAAAAAACCCTAATCCTAAACCTGAACCTAACTCTTCAACTAACACTAACCCTTACCATAAACCTAACCCTAACACTTACCCTAACACTAAGCCTAAACTTAACCCTAAACCTAACCCTAAACCTTAACATAACACTATACCTTACCCTAACCTGAACAATAAACCTAACCCTAACCCTAACAATAACACTAAACCAAACACTATGCCTAAAACTAAACCTAACACTAAACCTAACACTAACTGTAGCACTCAGCCTAAACCTAACCCTAATGCTAAGCCTAACACTAACCCTATCCTTAACAATAACCCTAAACATAACAATAACCCTAATCCTGACCTAATGCTAAACCTAACAATAACCCTAACCCAAACCTAAACCTAACCCTAAAACTAACATTAACACTAACCTGAAAATAAACACAAACACTAACACTAACCCTAACCATGATCATAATCCTACCCGTAAATGTAACCTAACAATAAACTTAACCTTAACCCTAACAAAAACCCTAACAATAACCCTAACACTAACCCTAACCCTAAGCCTAACCAAATCCTAATTGCAACCCTAACCCTAACTCTAACCCTAAAACTAACACAAACCCTAAGCCTTCTTCTAACCCTAAACCTAACACAAACACTAACCCTAAACCTAAAACTAATCCTAACTCTAACACTAACCCTAAACCTAACCCTAACCCTAACACTAACCCTAACACTAAACCTAACCCTAACGATATCCCTAACACTAACCCTAAATCTAACCATAATGCTAATGCTAAGTTCAACTTTAACCCTAACCCCAAACCTAAATCTAATTCTAATCATAAACCTAACCCTAATAATAACCACAACCCTGAAGAAAACCCAAACACAAACCATACCACTAAACCGAACCCTAACCTTAACTGTAACCCTAAACCTAAAATTAACACTAACCCAAATCCTAACACAAACACTAACCCGAACCCTAAACCTAAAACTAACTGTAACCCTAAACCTAACCGTAATTTTCACTATAAATCTAAACCTAACCTAACCCTAACCCAAACACAAAACCTAACCCTAACACAAAACCTAACCCTAAGACTAAAACTAATCCTATCCCTAAAATTAACACTAACCCGAACCATAAACCTAACTTTAACACTAACCCTAACCCTAAACCTTACCCTAACACTAACCCTAAACCTAAAGCCAACCCTAAACCAAATTCTAACTCTACCCTAGTATTAACCCTAACCCTTACCCTAACCCTAAAACGAGCCCTAACTGTAAAGCTAACAATAACCCTAACCCTAACCCTAACCATAAAATTAACCCTAAACCTAACACTGATTCTAAGCCTAAACCTAATACTAACTCTATCGGTAACCATAACCCTCACCCTAACACTTAACCAAATTCTAACCCTAACAATAACTCTAACCATAACACAAACACTATCCCTTACCTTAACCCTAACACTAACCTTAACTCTATTTTCAACACTAACACTGAGCCTAACACTAATCCTAACCCTAAGCCTAACTCTAAATCTAACCCCAACCCTAACCCTATCACTAACACTAACCCTAAAAATAACCCTAAACTTATCAATAACCCTAACCCTAACCCTAACCTGAACACTAAGCCTAACCCTAACTCTGAACCTAACCTAACAGTAACACTAAACCTAATCTTAAAAATAAATGCAAACATAACACTAACCCTAAACCTAACACTTAACCTAACACTAAAACTATCCCTAACCCTAAAACTAACACTAACCATAACCGTAATACTAATCCTAATCCAAGCCTAACACTAACCATAAACCTATCCCTAATCCTAACACTATTCATAACCGTAACTCTAAAACTAACCCAAACACTAAAACTATACCTAACACTAAACCTAACCCTAACAGTAACCCTAACACTCAACATAAACCTAACCCTAAGACAAAACCTAACCCTAACCCTAACAGTAACCCTAACCCTATCCCTAACCCTAACACTAACCCTAAACATAACCTTTACCATAACTCTAACCTTAACCCTAACCCTAACACTAACCCTAACCCTAACACTAACACTAACACTAAATTTAACCCTAAACCTAAACCTAACCCTAATCCAAACTGTAATACTAACTCTAATACAAAAATTAATTTTAACAGAAACCCTAACACTAAGCCTAAAACACACCCTAACCTAACCCTAACACTAACCATAAACCTAACTCTAACCCCAAACTTAACACTAAACCTAACCTTAAACCTAATCATAACCCGAACCCTAAAATTTACCCTAACCTTAACCCTAACCCGATTCCTAACACTAACACTAACACTAACCCTAACACTAGCCCTAACCCTAACCCTAACCCTAACCCTAACACTAACCCTATAACTTATCCTAACCATAACCCTAACCCTAACCCTAATGTTAACCCTAACATTAATTCTAAACCTAACACTGACACTAACCCTAACACTAACCATAAACCTATCCCTAAACCTACACCTAACAATAACCCTGAACCTAAACTTAACCCTAACACAAACCCTGACACAAACCATAACCATAACCCTAACCCAACCCTAAACCTAACCCTTATTGAATACTAACCCTAATCCTAACACTAACCATGAAACTAAAGCTAAAACTAACCCTAACCCTAACAATATGTGTAACCCTATCTGTAACCATAACACTAACCTTAACCCTAATCCTAACCATAAAACTAACCCTAAACCTAACCTCTAAACCTAACACACTAACTAACACTAACCGTAACCCTAACACAAACAGTAAACCTAATCCTAACAATAATGCTTACACTAATACTAGCAGGAACCCTAACCTTAATCCTAACACTAACCCTAACCCTAACCCTAACACTAACCCTAAACCTAAACTTACCATAATCCTAAGACTAACCCTAACCCTCAACCTAACCATAACCCTAACACTATCATTAATCCTAACCCTAACACTTACCCTGTTACAAAACCTAACCCTAACCCTAAACCTAACACTAACCCTAAACCTAATCCTTACACTAACCTTAAACCTAATCCTAATCCTATCAATAAACCTAACCCTAAACCTAACCATAACCTAAGAGTAACACTAAACCTAACCCTAATCACAAACATAAACGTAACATTAAACCTAACACTAATCCTTATTATAGCACTAACTCTATCCCTAACCCTAACCCTAACCCTAATATTAACCATAAACCTAACATTAACCACAACCTTAATATTAACCCTAAACCTAAGCCTAACACTAATGCTAAATTTGTCCCTAGCCTGAAAACTATTAATAACCCTAACCCTAAATTTAACCCAAACACTGAAACTAACCCTAACCCTAAAACTCACCATAACTCTAACCCTAACACGAACCCTAACCCTAACACTAACCTAAACCTATCCTTAGCTGTAACACTAACCCTAAACCTAATCCTTAACATAACTCTAACCATAACCCTAACCTAACACTAACCTTTACAGTAACCCTAACACTAACACTAGCCCTAAGCATAACCCTAATCTGAACTCTAACCCTAAACCTAATACTAACCCTAACACTAATACAAGCCCTAACACTAATCCTAAAACTAACCCTAATCTAACCCTAACAATAATGCTCACCCTAACCCTAACACAAACTCTAACACTAAACCTAACCTTAAACCTAAAGCTAACCCTAAACCTAAACTTACCATAATCCTAACCCTACCCCTAACACTTACCCTAAACCTTACCCTAACATTAACACTAAACCTAAAACATACCCTACCCCTAATCCTAACCATAAACCTAACACTAACACTAACACTAATTCTAAACCTAACCCTAACTCTAACTGTAACACTAAACATAACCCTAACACTAACATAACCTTAAACCTATCCCTAAACCTAACACTATACCTAATCCTAACCGTAATCCTTACTCTAACACTAATCCTAACACTAAACCTAAACCTAATACTAACCCTATCCCTGACCCTAACACGAACTCTAACACTAATCTTAACACTAAGCCTAACCCTAACACTAACACTAAACCTAATCCTAACCCTAATCATAACCCAAACTTTAAACCTAAACCAAACCCTAACCCTAATTCTCTCACTAACCCAACCCTAACCCTAAACCTACACTAACCCTAACCCTAAGACTAACTCTAACCATAAAACTAAACAAAACCCTAACACTAACACTAATTTAAACCTAACACTAAACCTGTCACTAACCCTAACCCTAAACCTAAACCTAATACTAACCATTACCATAACCATACCCCCTATTTTAACACTAACATTAACCCTAACCCTCAAACTTAATGAAAGAATAAACCTAACCCTAAGAGTAACACTAACCCAAACCCTAACCCTAACATTAAACTAAACCTAATCTTAACCAAAACCCCAATGCTAACACTGACACTAACACAAACCCTAACCCTAACCCTAATAAAAACCGTAACCCTAACACTAACCCTAACACTACCCCTAAGCATAACACTAATTTTAACCCTAAAACTAACCCTAACAGTAAACCTAAACTTAATACTAACCCTAAACCTACTCGTAAACCTAAAACTAAACCTAACCCTAACACTAACCCTAAAACTAACTGTAACCCTAATCCTAACACTAACCCTAAACCTAACCCTTAATACAACTATAACCCTAAACCAAACACTAAACCAAATCCTAAATCTAACCCCAACAATACCATTAACCCTAAACCTAATGCAAAGTGTAACACTAACCCTAGTACTAAACATAACCCTAACACTAAGTCTAAAACTAACCCTAACCTAACCCTAACAATAACCCTAAACCTAACCCTAACCCTAATGCAAACCCTAACACTAAACCTAACCTTAAACCTAAACCTAACCCTAATCCTAAACCTTACCTAACCCTAACCCTAAACTGAGCCCTAAACCTATTCCTAACCCTATCCCTAACACTAACTCTAACCCTAACACTAACCCTAAAGCTTACCCTACCCCTAACCCTGACACTTACCCTTACGCTAACCCTAACTCTAATTATAAACCTAACACTAACCCTAACCTAACACTAACCCTAAACCTAACCCTAACCCTACACCTAATTCTAACCCTAACACTACCCCTAACACAAACCATAACACAAACCATAACCCTAAACTTAACCCAACCCTAACCCCATCCCTTACCAAACCCTAACCCTAACACTAACACTAATCATAAAATTAAAGCTAAATTTAACCCCAACCATAACACTAAACCTAACCCTAACTCTAACCCTAACCATAAACCTTAACCATAACACTAATCATAACTCTAACCCTAACCCTAAAATTAACCCTAATCCTATCCCTAACTCTAACACTATACCTAAACCTATCTGTAACCCTGACACTAACACTAACCCTAACCTTAATGGTAATATGAAACCTATACCAAACACTAACCCTAACCCTATCACTAACCTAACCCTAACCCTAAACCTACACTAACCCTAACTCTAAAACTAACCAAAAACCTAAACCTAAACATAACTCTACCACTAACCCTAATCCAAAACCTAACACTAACACTATCCGTATCCCTAACTATAAACCTAAACTTAACTATCCCTAACCCTGACTTTAACCTAACCCTAACCCTAACACTAAACCTAAAAATCAATCTAACCATAATTCTAAACCTTATCCTCATTCTTACCCTAACTATGAACCTTATGAAACACTAACCATAACCCTAACCGTGAATCTAATCCTAACACTAACACAAACCCTAACCCTAACACGAAAACTATCCCTAACCCTCAACCTAACCTAGCCCTAACCTTAGCCCTATACCTAACCCTAACATAAACCAATCCCTAAAATTAACCGTAACCGTAACTCTAACCATAAACTTAACCATAACCCTAACACAAAACCTAACCCTAAACCTAACAGTAACTCTAACCCTATCTTTAACACTAACCCTAACTTTAACCTTAACCCTAACACAAACCCTAAGTCAAACCATACCCCTAAAACTAACCTAATCCTAATGCTAATCCTAACTCTAACACTAACCCTAAACCAAACCCTAACACGAATCCTAAACCTAACCATACCACTAAGCCTAACCGTCACCCAAATCCTAATCCCAAACCTAAAACAAACCCTAAATCTAATGCTAACCCTAACCCTAACCCTAACAGAAACCCTAAACCTAACCCTAAATCTAATCTTAATCATAACCCTAAGAACAACCCTAACCCTAAAACTCAACCTAACCCTCAGCCTAAACCTAACCCTAAACCTAATAATAACCCTAACCCTAACACTAACACTAGCCCTATACATAACTATAACCCTAAACCATACACTACTGCTAACCCTTGACCTAACCCTATGCCTAACACTAACCCTAACCTTAACCCTAACATTAATCTAATCTAACACTAACAGTGACCCTAAACCTAACCCTATCACTAACCCTAACCTACCACCAAAACTAACCCAAAACTAACCCTAATTATAACGCTAACCCTAATACTAATCCTAACCCTATCACGAAACCTAACCCTTATCATAACCCTAACACTATCCCTAAACCTAACTCTAATACTAACCAAAATACTAATCCTAACCCTAAACCTAACACTAACTGTAAACTAACCCTACTCAAAATCTACACCTAAAACTAATACTAACCCTAAACCAAACCCTAACATGAACCGTAATCCTAAACCTAACCGTAACCCTAACATGAACCCTAACCATAATCCTAACCTAACCCTAACACTAACCCTAAACCTAATCCTAACCCTAACACTAAACCTAACCAAAACTCTAACCCTAACATTAATCCTAACCCTAACCCTAACCTTAAACCTAACCCTAACCCTAACCCTAACCCATACACAAACCCTAACCCAAACCACAACCTTAACCCTAACCTAAACATAATGCTAACTTTTACCTAAACCTAACACTAATCCTAACCCTAACAATAGCCCTAACACTAACACTAATACTAACATTACCACGAACCCTAACACTAACAATACCAATAACCCCAACACTCTCCCAAAACCTAACACTAACACTAAGACTAACCCTAAATCCAAACCTAAACTTAACACTAACACTAAACCTAATGCTAGCCCTAACACTAAGCCTAACACTAACACTAACTCTAACTCTAACCCTAACACAAACCCTAACAAAATCCATAAGCCTGACCCTAATCTAACCCTGACTCTCACCCTCACATAACCCTTACCACTAACCCTAACCCAAACACTAACATTAACCCTAACCGAACCCTAACACTAACTAAAACTAACCCTAACCTTAATCCTAACACAAACTCTAACCATAACCCTAACCCTAGCCATAACACTTACCCTAACCTTAACCCTAACCCTAATACAAATTTAACCCTAACCCTAACCTTAAACCTGGCACTAACTTTAAGACTAACACTAAACCTAATCCTAAACCGAACTCTAACATAACATTAACCGTAATGCTAATTCAAATCCTATAACCTAAACCTATGAATAACGCTAAATTTAATCCTAATCATAACACTAAACCTAAACCTAATCCTAACCCTAAGACTAAAACTAACCCTAAACCTAATCCTAACACTAACTGTAACCCTATCACGAACTATTACCCTAACACTAATCCTAAGAAAAACCCTAACCCAAACCATATCCCTGACCCTTATCTAAACCAAACCCTCACCATTACCTAATCCTAACCCTAACCCTAACCCAAACACTAACAGTAACCCTAACACAAACCCTAACACTTACCCTCACTCTAACCCTAACACTAAACATATCACTAACCCGAACACTAACCATAACCCTAACCTAAGCATAACACTAACTGTAACCATAACTCTCACCCTAACACTAACGATTAACCTAATCCTAACCCTAAACCTAACCTTAACATGGATCCTAAACCTAAACCTAACGCTAAACATAAAAATAACCTTAATTCTAACACTAACTTTAACACTATTACTCACAATAACACTAAACTTAACCCTAAACCTAACACTAACCCTAACCCTAACCCTAAAACTTACCCTATCAATAACTCTAACCCTAACCATAAAACTAAACATGACCATAAACCTAACCATAACCCTATTCATAAACCTAACACAAAACCTAACCATAACCCTAACACTAATCCTAACCCTAACCCTATCCCTAACACTAACCCTAATCACATCCCTAACCCTAACCCTAACTCTAAATCTAACATTAACCCTAACCCTAACCCTATTACTAACACTAATCCTAACCCTAAATCTAACCCTAACACTAACACTAAACCTAATCCTAACCCTAAACCTAACACTAACCCTAACCATAACCCTAACACGAAACCCATACTGAACCCTAACCCTATCACTAACTTAACCCTAATTCTATACGTATACTAACCCTAACCCTAAAACTAACCAAAACCCTCAACCTAACCATAACCCTAACACTAACACTAATCCTAACACTAACACTAACCCTATACCTATCCCTATACCTAAACCTAACACTATCCCTAACCCTTACTCTAACACTAACACTAACTCTAAACCTAACACTAAACCTAATACTAAATTGAACCATAACCCTAACCATAACACTAACCCTAACATGAACCCTAAACCTAACCCTAACCCTAAGCGTAACTATAACCCTAATCCTAACCCTAACGCAAACCCTAACCAAAACCATAACCATAATCCTAAACTAACCCCAACCCTAACTTTTACATAACCCTATCCCTAACCCTACCGCTAACCCTAATCAAAACCCTAACTCTATCACTAACAATAAGCGTAACCCTGAAACTAAACCTAACATTAATGGTAATCCTTACCCTAACCCTAACACTAACATTTACCCTAACACTCACCCTAAATGAAACACTAACCCTAACCCTAACCCTAACCACAACACTTACCCTAAAGCTAATCCTAACCCTAACATGAATCTTAACCCTAACCCTAACCCTAAACCTAACACTTACCATAACACTGAACGTCACACTTACCCTAAAATTATACCCTTAACCTAACAATAACCCTAACTCTATCTGTAACCTCTTATATTAACCCTAACCATAACCCTAACCTTAAATCTAACCTCAACCCCAGCCCTAAAATTAACACAAACCATAACCCAATCCATAACCCTAAACCTAATTTAACCCTAATGGAAACCCTTACCTAACCCTAACCCTAATTATAACCTGAACACTAAATCTAACACTAACCCTAAACCTATCCGTAACACTAACCCTAATTGTAATCCTAACCCCAACCCTAACCCTAATCCTATACCTAACCCTAACCTTAACACTAAAACTAACCCTAACTCTAACCCTAACCCTAATGTGAACGATAATACTAAATCTAAACCTCACAATTACCCTAACCCTAAACCTAACACTAACCCTAAACCTAACACTAACCCTAACCCAAAAACTAATCCTAACCCTAAACGTATCACTTACTGTACCACTAACCCTAACTCTAATTCTAACCCTAACCCTAACCCAAACCTAACCCTAATCCTAAACCTAACACTTTCGTAAACCTAACCCTAACCCTAATACTCACCCTAAAACTAACCCTAACCCTAACCCTAACCCTAACACTAACTCTAAACTTAACCTAAACCTTACCCTAAACCTAAGAATAACCTTAAAACTAATAACAACCCTAACCCTAACATTAACACAAAACCTAACAATAACACAAACCTTAACCTGAAAAATAATGCTAATCCTAACACTAACCTTAAACCTACACCAAACTCTAAAAGTAACCATAACCATAACATTAACCCTAACACTAACCCTAACCCTAAAAATAACCCTAAATCTAACCCGATCACTAATACTAACACTAACTTTAATTCTAACCCTAACCCAATCCCAAAAAATAAACCTAACCCTAACAGTAAACCTAACACTAACCCTAACCCTAACCCAAACACGAAACCTAACCCTAACCCTAACACTAACCCTAAACCTAAACCTAACTCTAACTCTAAAACTAACCTTAAACATAAACATAAACCTAACCTTCTCACTAACCCTAAAACAAAACCTACACCTAACACTAACCCTAACACTAACACTAACATTAACCATAACCCTAACCCTAACAGAAACACTAATCCTCACCCTAATCCAAACACTTAACCTAACCCTAAACGTAAAACTACCCCTAACTTTAAAACTAACCTTAAACCTAACCAGAAACCTAACCATAACCCTAACCCTTACCTAATACTAAACCTAACCATAAATCTAACCCTAATCCTAACCCTAACCGTAAAACTAACCTTAAAGATAACCCTAAGCCTAACACTAGCTCTAACCCTAAACCTGTCACTTACCTTAACACTATCCCTAACCTAAACACTATCCCTATCCCTAATACTAAAGTCTGCCCTAAACTTAATCCTAACCCTAACACAAACCCCAAACCTACCAATAAACCTAACCCTAACCAAAACCCTAACCCTAACCCTAACACGAACCCTACCCCTACTCTACCTTGAACCCTAATTGTCACCATATCCCTAATACTATCACTAACACTAACCCTAACACTTACCTTAACACTAACCCTAACCCTAACTTTAAACCAAACTTAACCTTAAACCAAAACCTAACACAAAACCTAACCCAAACCATAACCCTAACCTTAACCTAATCCTAACGCCTTACCTAACCCTAACCCTAATCCTAAACCAAAAACTAATCGTAACACTAACCATAACCCTAAAAGGAAACCTAACCTTAACCATATCACTAACCCTAACCCTCACCCAAACCCTAAACTTAACCCTAACACTAACACTAACCTTACCCTAACCCTAACACAGACACAAACACTAATACTAAATCTAACTGTAACCCTAAACCAAACCATAACACTGACCCTAACCTAACCATTACCCTAACTCTTACCTAACCCTAAAACTAACCCTATGCCAAATGCTAACACTAAACATAAACCTAACCATAACACTAACCCTAAACTTTATCCTAACCCTAAACCTAACACTAAACCTAACACAAACTGTAACCATAACCCTAACCCTAACCTTAAGAATTACCCTAACCCTAGACCTAACGTTAACCCTAAGACAAACTCAAACCCAAACCCTAACCCTAACCCTAACACTAAACCTAACACAAACTCTAACCCTAATCACAACCCTAACCCTAACCGTAAAGCTAAACCTAAATCTCACATTAGTCATAACCATAATCCTAAATGTAACACTTATCCTAAACCTAATCCTAAGCCTAACCCTAACCCTAAATCTAACCCTAACCCTAACTCTAATCCTAACCCTAAACCTAACTCTAACCCTAATACTAACACTACCATAACCGTAACCCTAAACCTAAACCTAGCACTAACCCTAACCCTAACCCAAACACGAAACCTAGCCCTAACAATAACCCTAAACCTAAACCTAACAGTAATACTAACACTAACCCTAATGATAACACTAACCTTAACCCTAAATCTAACACTATCCCTAAATTTAATTCTAAACCTAACACAATCCCTAACCCTAAACCTAACCCTAATCTTAACCCTAACCTGAACTGAACAATAACCCTTAACCTAACCCTAACCCAAACCATAACACTAACACTAAACCTAACCCTAACACTTACAATAACCCTGACTCTCACCCTAAACCTAACCCTAACCTAACACTAACCATAAGACTAATCATAAACCTAAGTCTAAACCTAACCCAAATGCCAATTTTAACTCTACGTTTAACCTTAACCGTAACACTAACACTAACCCTTACCCTATCCCTAAAAGTAACATTAACACTAACTCTAAACCTAACCCTAACAAGAACTCTAACTATAACCCTAACCCTTAAACAAACCCTAAACCTAACCATAAACCTAAACCTAAACCTAACACTAAACCTAACCCTAACCTTAACCCTTACCCTAACCCTAACATTAAACCTAACAATAACTCTAACCATAATTCTAAACATAATTCTAAACATAACACTAACCCTAACCCTAACCTAATCCAAACTTTAACACAAATCCACCAAAACCAAGACCCTAACCATAACCTAACCCCAACCCTAAGCCTTACCTAACCCTAATGCTAAACCAAACCCTAACCAGAACTCTAACACTAACCCTAACCCTAACCCTAACGATAACACTAACTCTACCCACAAAGTTAAATCTATCACTACCTCTAAACCTAACCCTAACCCTAACACTAACCCTAAACCTAATTCTAAACCTAGCCCTATCACTAACCCTAACTCTACACCTAACACTAACCCTAACCCTTATCCTAACAGTTACCCTAACACTAACCCTAACACTAACACTAAAAAAATCCTAACCCTAAACTTAACACTAAGCCTAACCCTAACCCTAACACTAACACAGAACCGAAACCTAAACCTAATCCTTTCCATAACCCTAAACCTAACTCTAACGCTAAACCTAACACGAACCCAAACCCTAACCCTAACCCAAAAACTAACCCTAACCCTAATCATTACTAAACCCTAACACTAAACCTAATCCTAACCCTAAGACTAACACGAATCCTATCCATAACCGTAACACTAACACTAACCCTAAACCTTACCATAAACCTAAACGTAACCTAACACTTAACTTAAAACTAACCATAAACCTAATTCTAACCCTAAACAAAACACTAATTTTAAACCAAGGCTTAACCCTAACTGTAACACTAACCCTTACCATAACTCTAACCCTAACACTAATCCTATTACTAACCCTAACACTAACCCTAACACTAATCCTAACCCTAACCCAAACTTAATCCTATCAATAACCCTAACGCTAATCCTACACCTAAAAGTAACACTATCCCTAAACCTAACCCTAATCCTTACCATTACCCTAACACTAAACCACACACTAACCCTAACACAAATAACCTAACCCTTACACAATCATAAACTTAACACTAACATTAACCCTAACACTAACCTTAAACCTACAATGAACTCAAATACTAACTAACCATAATCCTAACCCTAACCCTAACACTAACCGTAAACCTAAGCCTAACACTAACACTTATACTAACAATAATCCTAACACTAAACCTAACCCTAACACTAACCCTAACCATAACACTAACCCTAACTCTAACCCTAACACTAAACCTAATCTTATCCCTAACCCTAAAAAATATTCCTAACCCTAACCCTATTCCTAACCCTAACTATAACACTTACCCTAACCCTACCCTATAACTAACACTAACTCTAATTATAACCCTAAACCTAACCCTAATGCTAACCATAACCCTAACACTAACACTAACCCTAAACCTCACCATAAACCTAATAATAACCTAAATTTACCCTAACACTAACCATAAACCTAACTCTAACCCTAAACCAAACACTAATTTTAAACCTAAGCTTAAACCTATCCATAACCCTAACCATAACTCTAGCCCTAATTCTAATCCTAACCTTACAGAAACACTAACCCTAATGTTAACCCTAACCCTTACCCTAAACCTAACACGAAAGTAAACCTAATCCTAACCCTAACCCTAACCATAGAATTAACACTAACCCTAAACCTAACCAAAAACCTAACATTAAACCTAACCCTAACCCTAACCCTAACACTAACCGTAAAACTAACAATAACCCTAACCCTCACCCTATCATAACACTAAATTTAACCCTAACCTAACACAAACACTAATCCAAACCATAACCCTAACCCTAACCTAACTCTAACCCTAATCCTTAACTTACCTTAACTTTAAACCTAAACCTAACACTCACCCTAACCCTTACCATAACATGAACCCTGGCCCTAACCCTAATCCTAACCTAACCCTAACCATAACACTAACCCTAACACTAAACAAAATCCTAACCCTAACCTTAACCCTAACCCTAACCATAACCATAACCATAACACTAACCTAACACTAACACTAACCCTAACACTAAACTTAACATGAACCATAAACCTAACCCTAATCACAACGTACACCTAACACTATCCTTCATCATTACACTGACCCTAATCCTAACACTAATGCAAAACCTAAATCAAATCCTAACCATAACCTATCCCTAAACCCAAACCTAACCCTAACCCTAAAGCTAACCCTAAACCTAACACTAACCCTAAACCTCATTATAACCCTAACCCTAAACCTAACACTAACCCTAAACCTAACTCTAATCCTAAACCAAACACTATTCCTAAACCTAACCCTAACCCTAATGCAACACTAACCCTAACCCTAATCCTTATCCTTACCCTAACACTAACACTAACGCTAAACCTAACACTAACTCTAATTGTAACCCTAACCCTATTCATAAAACTTACCCTAAACCTAACCATAACCCAAATCCTAACCCTAACACAAACCACCTAACCCTAATTTTCACACTAATCCTAACACTAACCCTAACCCTAAAACTAACACTAACATTAATGCTAATTCTAATTCTTCCCGAAATATTAAACCTAAACCTAACCCTAAAACTAACCCTAAACCTAACACTAACCCTAACCAAACCCTACTTTAAACCTAACCCTAACCCTAACACTAACCATAACCCTAATCCTAACTGAATCCTAACCTTAACCACAATCTAACACTAAACTTAACACAAACACTATCCTTAACACTAACCCAACCCGAAACCCTAACATTAACCGTACGCTATACCTAACCCTAATCATTACACTATCCCTAACCATAAACCAAACCATAATACTAACCCTAAAATTATTCCTAAATTTAACGCTAACCCTAAACCTAACCTTAACCCAAACACTAACACTAACTCTAACCCTAACCCTAACCCTAACCCTAATAATAAACCTAACCCTATATTTAACCCTAATCCTAACCGTCACCTTGTCACTAACACTAACCCTAACCACAACCATAACTCTGTCCCTAAACCTAAACCTAACCGTAACTCTAACCTTAACTCAAACACTAAACCCAACACTAAACCTAACCCTAACTGTAAGACTAACCCTAACACTATCGCTAACTCTAACACTAACATGACTCCTAAACCTAACCCTAACAATAACTCTGTTACCCTAAACCTATTCCTAACCCTAAGCCTAAACTTATCCCAAAACCTAAAACTAAACCAAATCCTAATCCTAACGCTAATATGAACCATAACCCTAACCCTAGCCATAATTTAACAAAACCCCTAACACTATTCTTAACACTAATCCTAACCCTAACCCTAATCCTAACACTAACCCTAAAACTAACCATATGCCTAACCCTAACTTTAACCCTAATCCGAACCTTTATTATAACCCTAAATATAGCCATAACCATAACCCCTACACAAGCCCTAACCCTAAACCTAAACCTCACACTGAACTAAACTGAAACCTAATACTAATCCGAAACCTGACCCTAAACCTATCACTAGCACTAAATCTAAACGTAACCCTAACCCTACCATAAATTTTACCATAAACATAACCCTAACCCTAATGCTAACACTAACCCTAAACCTAATCCTAACACACCCTAACCCTAAACCTAACC
>NW_026005843.1:390028-443862 GCF_001458135.2 Marmota marmota marmota | reverse complement strand
CTAACCCTAACCCTAACACTAACCCTAAACCCTAATCCTAACACAAACCCTAAACCTAACCCTAACCCTAAAATTAAACCTAACACAAACACTAACTTTAATCCTAAACCTAATTTTAACCCTAAACCTAACCTTAACAATATCCCTAAACCTAACCCTAACCCTAAAGCTAAACGTATCTCTAACCCTAATTCTAACACTAACCCTAATCCTAAGTATAACCCTAACTCTAACCCTCACACTAACCCTAACCCTAACCCTAAACCTGAAGCTATCACTAACCCTAAACTTAACCCTAACATGAACACTAAACCTAATCTTAACACTTACCAAACCCTAACCCTAAACATAAACCTTACACTAACCTAAATCCTAAACCTTACCTGAACCCTATCACAAACCTTAACCCTGCCCTAACCCTAACTTAATCCTAACCATAACCCTAACCTTAACCCTAACACAAATCCTAAGCATAAACGTAACCCTAACACAAATCCTTACGCTAAACCTAACATTAATCTTAACCCTAACCCTAACCCTAATACGAACCATAACCGTAACCCTAACCTAACCATGAACCTTACACTAACCCTAACCCTAACCCTAAACCTAACCCTAACCTAACCTAACCCTAATCCTAACACTCAACCTACCTGTAGCACAAACCCTAAACCTATCCCTAACCCTAACACTACCTATAACCCTAACCCTAAATTGAACTGTAACACTACCTGTAAACCTAACCCTAAACCTAAACCTAAACCTAAACCTAACCCTAAAATTAACACTAACCCTAAACCAAACACTAACCCTAAAACTAAACATATAGCTAACCCTAACCCTAACCCTAACCCTAACACTCACACTAAAACTAACCCTAACACTAACCCTAACATAACCCTAACTTTAACCATAACCCTAATCCTAACACAAAACCTAACCCAAAACGTAACCCTAACTTTAACATAAACCTAACCCTAACCCTTATCTTACCGTACCTTCAACCTAAACCTAAACCTAAGACTCACCTTAAACCTTACCATAACACGAACACTAACCCTAACTGTAACTCTAACCTTACCCTGAACATAATACTAACCCTTACACAAAACAAATTCCTAACCCTATCCCTAACCCTCACACTAACCCTAACCCTAACAATAACACTAACACTAAGCCTAATCCTAAACCTAACATGAACCATAAACCTAACCCTAAACCAAACCTAACTTTAATATTAGACTTCACCAGTACACTAACCCTAACACTAACACTAACACAAAACCTAAACCAAATAATAATTTTAACCTATCCCTAAACCTAACCGTAAACCCAAACCTAACCCTCACCCTAAAGCTAACCCTAACCCTAACACTAACCCTAAATCTCATTCTAACCATAAGCCAAATCCTAACACTAACACAAACCTTAACCCTAACCCAAACACTACTCCTAAATCTAAGCCTAAACCTAACGTAACCTTAAGCCTAAACCTAATACTTAACCTAACCCTAACACTTAACCTAATCATAACCTTAACCCTATCCTTAACATTTACCCTAAATCTAAACATAACCCAAATCCTAACCCTAACACAAAACCTAACCCTAACTCTAATCCTAACACAATACCTAACACTAACCCTAACCCTAACACTAACACTAAACTTAATGCTAACTCTAACCCTAACTCAAACCCTAACCCTAAACCTAACACTAACACTAAACTAAACCATAACCCTAACACTAATCCTAACCCTAACCCTAACACTAACACTACATGTAACCATAACCCTAACCCTAACACTAACACTAACACTAAAACTAATCCTAACATAAACCCTAACCCTAAAATTAACCCTAACTCAAACACTAACCCTAACATTAAACCCTAACAATATCCCTAAACCTAACCCTAATCCTAACCCTAAACCTAACCCTAACAATATCCCTAAACCTAACTCTAACCCTAAAGCTAACCGTAACCCTAACCCTAATCCTAACACTAACCCTAAACCTAAGTATAACCCTAACTTTAACCAAACACTAATGCTAACCCTAACCCTAAACCTAAAGCTATCACTAAAGCTATCACTTAAACCTAACCCTAACATTAAACCTAACCCAAACTGAACACTAAACCTAACCTTTACCTAACCGAAAACCTAACACTAACCCAAACCCTAACTCTAATCCTAACACTAACCATGTCCCGAACACTAACCATAACCCCAACACTAACCCTATCACTACCACTAACCCTAAACCTATCCCTTAATCTAACATGAACCCTATCCCTAACAATTATTTTAACCCTAACACTAACACTAACCCTAACACTATACCTAATCTACCTATAACCCTAAAACTAACCCTAAACCTAATCCTATACCTCACTCTAACCCTCTTTCTAATCATAGCTAAAACCCTATTTTTAAGACTAACCCTAACACAAATACTCAACCTAACCCTTATCCTAACACAAACCATAATTCTTAACCAAACATTAACCTTAACACTAAACCTAACTCAAACAATAACCCAAATTCTGAAAGTAATCCTAACCCTAACCTGAACCTAAACCTAACCCTAAACCCCAAACTAACCTTAACCCTAACCCTAAACCTAACACTAACACTAACCCTAACACTAACATTAACCCTAACCACAACTCTAACCGTAACCCTAATTCTAACCCTAAACCTAAAAGTAAGCCTAAACCTATCCTGAACCCTAACACTATCCCTAATCCTAACCCTAACACTAACACTGACCCTAACCCTAAACCTAACCCTACCCCTAACCCTCACCTAAACCATACCTTAACACAAACCCTAACCCTAACCCTAACATTAACACTAATCCTAACCCTAACACTAATCTTTACATACAAGTAACCCTAAAACTAACAAAAAACCTAACCCTAAGCCTCACTTTATCTCTAATCCTAACCATAAACTTAAACCGAAAACTAACCCTAACCCTAACACAAACCCTAACCCTATCCCTAACCCTTACCCTAACAAAAACCATATCCCTCACACAAATACTAATCCTAACACTAACCCTAATCCTAACCCTAAACCTAACTCTAAAACTAACCCTAACCCTAACCCAAACCTAACCCTAACCCTAAACCTAAAACTAAACCTAATCATAACCCTAACCCTAAAAGAAACCCTAACCCTAAGCCTAACTCTAACTGTAACACTACCGCTAACCCTAAAGCTAGCTCTAACCCTAAACATAACACTATCTCTAACCCTAACCCTAACACTAACAATGAAGCTAACCCTAAACCTAACCCTAACTCTAACACTAACACGAAACCTAACCCTAAAGCTTACAAGAACCCTAAACCTCGCCATATCCCTAACCTTAATGCTAAAACTAACCCTAACCATAAGCCTAACCCTAACCTAACTTTAACCTTAACCCTTACCTAAACCTAACCCTAACCCAAACACTAACCCTAAACCTAACCCTATCACTAAACCTTAATCTAACCCAAACACTAACCCTAACCCCAACTTAAACCCTACAACTAACCCTAACTCTAACCCAGAGTTTAACCCTAACACAAACCCTAACACTAACCCTAATACTAACCCTAACCCTATCTGTAATCCTAACCACAAGTGTAACCCAACACGTAACCCAAAGTTTAACCCTAACACAATCCCTAACACTATATCTAACACTAACACTAACCCTATAACTTACCCTAACACTAATACTAACCCTAACATTAACCCTAACAATAAATCTAACCCTAGCACTAACCCTAACACTAACACCCTAACCTAAACCTTACCCTAACCCTAACCCTGACATGAACAGTAACCATAATCCTAACACTAACTCTAACCCTATCTCTAATCCTAACCATAACCCTAACCCTAACCCAAACCCTAACCTAACCCTAAACCTAATCCTGTCCTTATACCTAACCCTAACCCTAACACTAACCCTAAATGTAACACTAACCCTAAACTTAACCGTAAACCTACACTTTACCCTAACACTAACCTCAAACCTAACCTTAACACGAATCCTACTCCTAACCCTAATCGTAACCCTAACAATAACCCATATCCTAACAATAACCCTAATACAAACCATAATTTTAACCCTAACTGGAACACAGTCCCTAACCCTAACCTTAACCCTAACCTAACCCTAACCCTAACCCTAATCCTTGCCTAACCCTAAGCCTAACATTAACCCTAACCCTAACACTACACTAACTTTAACTCTAAACCTTACACAAATCCTAACCCCAACCATAACTCTATAAATAACACTAACCCTAACCCTAAGACTAAAACTAACACTAACCATAAACCTAACCCTAACTCTAACTGTAACACTAACATTACCCCTGACCATAACCCGTATGATAAAATTAACCCTAACCCTAATCCTAACACTAAATCTAACCCTAACGCTGACCCAAAACCTAACCCTATCAAAAACACTAACCCTAAACCTAACAATAACCCTAATCCTAAGCCTAACCCTAACACTAAACCTAACCCTAAATGTAACCCTAATCTTAACTGTAACCCTAATCCTAACCCAAACCCTAACACCAACAAAACCCCTAACACTAATCCTAACCCTAACCTTAACCTTAATCCTAACCCTAAACCATACCCTAACCCTAACCCTAACCCGAATACTAACCTTAAACTTAACACTAACCCTAACCATCACCCTAACCCTATACCCAACCTTAACGTAACCTTAACCCTAACAGTAACACTAACACAGACCCTAACCTAATCCTAAACCTAAAGCTGTCCTAAACCTAACCCTAACCCTAACCCTAACCCTGACCTTAATCCTAACACTCACCTAATCCTAATCCTAAATCTAACACTAACCCTAACATTAACCCTTAACCTAACTATAACCCAAAACCAAACACTAACGTTAACCCCAAACCTAACTCTAACACTAACCCTAACCCTTACCGTAACCCTAGACCTACATCTAACCTATATTTTAACATAAGCCAAATCCTCTTCATAATGTTACCCTAGTTCTAACCATAATTCTTCGCCTTCCCCAATCCCTAACTCTATTACTAGTCCTTAATGTAGCCCTCATTCTAGTTCTAACCCTAACCCTAACCCTGACCCTTTTCTGACCCTAGCATTATCCCTTGATCTAAACCTGATTCTAACTCTAAACCGAACCTTAACTCTACCTCTACTGGGAAACCTATAACTAAACCTAACATTAACACTAGCAATAGACAAACCAAATTTTGAATAGAGTCATAAATCTAGCCTTAGCCCGAAACAAAACCTAGCACTAGCCCTAACAATAACCCTTAACCTAACGTAAAAATTAAACCTATCACTAGACCAAACGCTAGTCCTAATTGTGGCCCTAACCATAAAACTAACCCTAACCCAAAATGACCCTTAATCTAATAGAAACCCTAGCTCTAAACCTTATCCTAAACCAAAACCTAATCCTAACACTAGACTTATCCATAACCCTTACCCTAAATCTAGCTATAACCATGTCCCTCACTCTTACATTACCCAAGCCCAAACATTAGCCCTAAATATCACACAAAACCTAGCCCTTATCCTAGCCCTAAAGCTAGCCCTAATCATAGCCCTAATCATAACCTTAGACCTAACCCTAATGCTAACCTTGCCCTAGCACTAACCCTAGCTCAAACTCTAAGCCTTAGCCAAAAGATAACCCTAACCCTAAACCTAACACTAGCCTTGACTCAAAACTCAACCCTCGCCCTAGCCATAGCCCTAGTTCAAATGCCTACAGTTACCCTACCCTATAACACTAACATTAACCCTAGGCCTAACACTAACCCTAACCCTAATCCTAACCTTAACCCTAGCACTAACCTTAGCTCTAACCCTATTCATTAACCTAAAGAAATGCCTAACCCAAATGCTAACCCTAGGCCTAACGATAACCCTATCGTTAACACTAATCCTATCCATTAGTGTAAACCTAACTGGAACCATAAACCTAAATCTATCCATTACCCTATCCCTAAACCGAACCCAACTCTAATTCAAGCATTAACCCTAAATCATAACCTAATCCAAACCCTACCCTGAACCATGACCCTAATAATACACCTAGCTCTACACTTGACCCTTACCCTGCACCTAAACCTTACAATAGACATAGCCATAACCTAACACTAAAACTAATACTAACCATAAACTGAGACTTGATGTTAGCCCTAGCCCTATTCCTAGCTGTATCCTAACAAAAATCCTAAGCCTAGCCCTAAACCTAGTCTTAATCCTAACCCAAAACCCAACCTTAGTCCTAATCCTAATTCTAACCCTTGCCCTAGACCTAAAGCTAGCTATAACCCTATCCCTTCCCCTAAACCTAACCCTAACCCTAACACTAACACTAACCCTAACACTAACACTAACCCTAGTGCTAATCCTAGCCCTAATTTAGCCCTACCCCAAACTTACCCCTAACCTTAGCCCAAAGACTAACTTGAACTCTCAACCTAGTCCTGTTTTTAGTTCTAACCCTATCTGTTACGATAACCCTAACACTAGCCCTAAACTTAGCCCTAACCCTAGCCATAGCCCTAAACCTAGATCTAACCATAACAATAAATCTAAGCCTAAATTTCACCCTACCATTATTCCTAACACTATCGCTAATCATAAAACTAGCCCTAATCCTAGGCCTAGTTCTAAAACAAAACTGAGCCATAGCCCTATCCCTAACCCTACCTAACCTTAAACCTAGATGTGATATTAGCCCTATCCCTAGCCCTAATCCTAGTTCTAAGCCCAGCCTTAATCCTTACCCTGATCTTAACCCCAGCTCTATCCCTAATTTTATCACTTGTCCTAGCACTAAACTAAGCTGGAACATCATACCTTACCATAACACTAATACTAACCTTATCCCTATCCCTAAACCCAGGCCTAAACATAACACTAACCCTAGCACTAATCCTAGCCCTAATTTAGGTCTAACACTAAACCTAACCCTATCCCTATCCCTAAGACTAACTCTAACTCTCGCCCTAGCCCTATCCCTAGTTCTAAACCTATCCCTTACCATAACCCAAAACCTAGCCCTATCCTAGCCCCAACATTAGCCCTAAACTTTGCCCTACCCCAAAAACCTGGATAAAACCCTAACCTTAAGCCAAAATCTGACCCTAACACTAGCCCTAACAGCAATGCTAATTGGAAAATTAGCCCTAACCCTAACCTAGCCCTAAAGCAAAACTGAGCCATAAACCTAACCCTAAGCCTTAACCAAAACCAAACACTAACCCTTTAACCTAGCCCTAAATCTTGCCATAATTTGAGTGCTAAACCTAACACTAGAAGTAACCCTGATCCTGACTCCAATCCAAAAACTAAGCCTAGCTCTAAACATTATCTTAATGCTAAACCAAGAAGTAGCCCTAATCACAAACCAAGTTTTCCATTAGCCATAGCCCTAATGCTAACACATATCCTAGGGCTAATCTGAGCCCTAACACTAGGTTTAACTCTAAGACTAACACTAACCCTAATGCTATCCCTAACCTATCCCAATTCTAACGCTATGGCTAATCCTATCCCTTACCCTAAGCCAAACCCTCACCCTAATGCTACCCTAGTCCTAACACTAATCCTTAGCCTATCCCAAACCCTAACTCTATTACTAGTCCTAACCCTAGGCCTCATTCTAGCTCTAGCCCTAACCAAAACCCTGATCCTTATTTTGACCCTAATACTAACCCTAGATCTAAACCTGACACTAACCCTAAACCAGACCCTAACTCTACCCCTATAAGTAAACCTATACCTAAACCTAACAGTACCACTAGCACTAGACCAAACCTAATCCTAAATATAGTCATAAATCTAGCCTTAGCCCTAAACAAAAACCTAGCACTAGCCCTATAAATAACCCTTAACCTAACGTAAATACTAAACCTATCACTAGACCAAACACAAGTCCTAATTGTTGCCCTAATAATAATACTAACACTAACCCAACAATGACCCTTAATGTAACAGAAACCCTAGCTCTAAACCTTATCCTAAACCAAAACCTAACCCTAACACTAGACTTATCCATAACCCTGACCCTAACACTAGCCATACCCATATCCATAGCTCTTAATTTACCCTAATGTTAGCCCTAAACATCACACAAAACCTAGCCCTTATCCTAGCCCTAAACCTAGCCCTAATCATAACCCTAACCATAACAATAGACCTAACCCTAATGCTAACCCTCACCCTAGTTCTAACCCTAGCTCAAACTCTAATCCTTAGTCTAAACATAACCCTAAACCTAAACGTAACCCTAGACCTGACTCAAACCTTAAGTCTCGCCCTAGCCCTAAACCTAGGTCAAATGCCTACACTTACCCTAAACCTCAGCCTAACCATAACCCTAGCCCTAACATTAGCTCTAACCCTATCCATTACCCTAAAGATAAGCTTAACTCAAATGCTATCCCTAGGCCTAAAGATAACCCTATCGCAAACACTAACCCAATACATTACTCTAAACCTAACCAGAACCATAAACCTAATCCTATTCATTACCCTATCTGTAACCCTAACCCTAAAGCTAATTAAATCCTTAACCCTAAAACTAAACCTAAACCAAACCCGACTCAGACCCTGATTCTAATAATACACCTAGCTCTAAACCTGACCCTACCCTAAATCTAACTCTTATACTAGACATAGCCATAACCTAATTCAAACTAATACTAAACATAAACCTAGACCAATCATTAGGCCTAGCCCAAATCCTAGCCCTAACCCTAACACAAACCCTCAGCTTAACCCCAAACCTATCCTGAATACTAATCAAAAACCCTAACTTTACTCCTAACCCTAATTGTAACCCTCACCACAGACCTAAAGCCAGCTATATCCCTATCCCTTCCGGTAAAGCTAATTCTAACCCTAACACTAAAATAACCCTAACCATAGGCCTAACCCTAACACTAACCCTAGCGCTAATCCTGGCCCTAATTTAGCCCTAACCCTAAAACTACCCCTAACCCTAGACCAAAGACTAACTCGAACTCTCGCCTTAGCCCTATTTCTAGTTTTAACCATATCCATTACCATAACCCTAAAAATAGACCTAACCTTATCCTTAACCCTAGCCATAGCCCTAAACCAAATCTACCCATAACAATAAATCTAAGCCTAAACTTCACCCTACCACTAGTCCTAACACTATCACTAATCATAAATCTAGCCCTAACCATATGCCTAGTTCTAAAACAAAACTGAGCCATAGCCCTATCCCTAACCCTAGCCTAACCTTAACCCTAGACCTGAAATTAGCCCTATCCCTAGACATAATCCTAGTTCTAAGCCTAGTCTTAATGCTAACCCTAATTTTAACCCTAGCCCTAACCCTAATTCTATCCCTTGTCCAAGCGCTAAACATAGCTGTAACATCATACCTTACCCTAACACTAATGCTAACCCTAACCCTAGCCCTAAACCTAGGCCTAAATCTAACACCAATCCTAGCACTATTCCTAGCCCTAATTTAGCCCTAACAGTAAACCTAACCATATCCCTATCCCTAAGACTAACTCTAACTCTCATCCTAGCCTTATCCCTAGTTCTAAACCTTTTCCTTACCATAACCCAAACGCTAGCCCTATCCTAGCCCCAAACTTAACCTTCATCCAAGGCTTAAAACTGGATCTAAAACTAAAATTGAGTATAAACCTCACCCTAAATCTAGCCCTAACACTAATGCTAATTGGAAAACTAGCTCTAAATCTACCCTAACCCTAAAACAAAACTGAGCCATAACCCTAACATTTAACCTAAACCAAACCCTAAAGCTACACCTAGCCCTAAACGTAGCCCTAATTTGAGTCCTAACCCTAACCCTAGAAATAACGCTGACACTGACTCAGCCCCTAACACTAACCCTAGCTCTAAACATTGCCCTAACACTAACCCTAGAACTAAGCAGAAACCTAGTTCTTTCATTAGCCTTTGTCATTAGTTCTTATCATATCCCTAATGATAACACAAATCCTAGCCCGAATCCAAGAGCTAACTCTATTTTTTTAGCTCTAATCCTAACCCTAGCCCTAGCCCTAAACCTAAACCTAACGCTAACCCTACCTTAAACCCTATCTCTTTCCCTAAGCCAAACCCTCACTCTAATACTACCCTATTTTTAATCTTAATATTTAGCCTACTTCAAACCTAACTCTATTACTAGTCCTATTCTAGCCCTCATTATAGCTCAAAACCTAACCCTAACCCTGACCTTCATTCTGACCCTAACACTAACCCTAAGTCTAAATCTGATCCTAACATTAAACCGAACCCTAACACATTCCATACCGATAAACCTATACTTAAACCTAATATTAACACTAGCACTAGACGAAACCTAATTTTACATATAGCCATAACACTAGACCTAGACCTAAAAAAAACCTAAGCCCTAGCCCCAACATATTCCTTAACCTTAAGCAAACACTAACCCTATCCCTACACCTATCCCTAGTCCTAATTCTGGCTTTCACTCGAAACCTAACTCTAACCTGAACACTGACCCTAACACTAACACTAAACCTAGCTCTAAACCTGAACCTAAACCAAAACCTAAACCTAACACTAGACATAGCCATAACCCTAACCTTAAAACTAGCACTAAACAGAACCCTAGATCTTACATTACATATAGCCTTAAACCAGGGCCTAAACCTAACACAAAACCTAGCCCTAATCCGAGGCCTAAACCTACCCTAAGCATAACCATAATCCCAAATGTAGCCCTAACCCTAACCCTTGCTTTAGACATAACCCTAGTTCAAAGCCTAACCCTTAGCCTAAATATAACCCTAACCCAATTCCTAAACATAAACCTAACCCTAGTCCTAATCATAACCTTAACCTTAGTACAAACCCTAGCTCTAAACCTAACATTACCCTAACCCTAACCCTAATCCTAATAATAACCCTAGCCCTAAACCTAACCCTATCTCTAACCCTAATCATAAACCTAACCCTTGACTTAACCCTAAACCTAACACTTGCCATAAACTTAACCCTAAACCTTACCATAAATCAAAACTAAACCTATCCCTTAACCTAAATTTTAACCATAACCTAAACTTAACCCAAAGCCTAATCTTACATTTAATCCAATTCATTACTCAAAAACTAACCCTAACCCTAATGAGAATACTAGCCCTAACCCCAACCCTAACCATAACCATAACCATAATCCTAACCTACACCTAACACTAAACCTAACACTCCCCCTAGCCCTAATCGTAGCTTAAACCCTAACCCTTATCCTAACCCTAACCCTAGCCCTAGCCTAATCATAACACTAACTATAGTCCTAACCCTAATATTATACCTAACCCTAATCCTAGCCCTAATATAGCCCTATTCCTAACCCTAACCCTAGAATTAAGACTAAATATAATTCTGAAACAAGACCTATCCCTACTTCTAACCCTATCCCTTAACATAACCCTAACCCAAGCACTAACCCTAGTCATAATCCTTAGCCCTAGCACAAACTCTAGATCGAAACCTATCTCTAAAACTAACCTTAACCTAATGACTCAGCCTAACCCTGAAACTAGCTCTAACCTAATTCTAATCCTAAAATTAGCCCGAACCCTAGCCCTAGCCCTAAAACAAAACCGAGCCATACCCCTAAAATTGTCCTTTACCCTAGACCAAACTAACCAAATTGACCTTTACCCTAGACCAACTAACCCTACATCAGCCCTAAACCTAGCCCTAATTTGAAACCTAACCCTAATCCTAAACTTAACCATGACACTGACTCATATCCAAACACTAAATATAGCTCTAAACATCAACCTAACCTTAAACCTAACCCTAACAATACACCTAGCCCTAAACTTAACCCTAAAACTAACTTTAGTTGTAACCCTATTTCTTACAATAGCCATAACCATAACACTAGCCCTAACAAAACTAGTCCTAATCCAAGCCCTAACACGAGCTTTAACCCTAAACCTAACCCTAACCCTAGTCCTAACCTTAGTTCTAACCCTATCCCTTACCCAGAGCTAAACCCTCACCCTAATGCTAACCGTATTCTTAGCACTAATCCTTAGCCTAACCAAAACCTAACTCTATAACTAGTCCTAACCCTAACCTTCATTCAAGATCTAACCATAACCCAAACCCTAACCCTATCCCTGACCATTATTCTGACCCTAACACTAATCTTAGGAACCAAACCCTAACACTAGCCCTACTGGTAACCTTATACCTAAACCTAACCCTAACACTAGCCTAGACCTAAACCTAATCCTAAATCCATCCATAACTATAGCTCTATACCTAAAGACAAACTAGACCTAGCCTTAACAATAACCCTTAACCTAACCCAAACTCTAACCCTCCCTCTAGACCTAACCCTAGTCCTAATTCTGGCTTTAAACCTAACCCTTACCCTACCCGAACACTGTCCCTGACACTAACACTAACCCTAGCTCTAAAATTCACCCTAACCCTAAAACTAACTGTAAAACTTCACCTAGCCCTAACATTAACCATAAAACTAGTCTTAATCATTACACTAGTTCTTACATTAGCCATAGGCCTAACCTATCACAAAATCTAGCCCTAATCCAAGCCCTACCTTAGATTTAACCCTAAAGCTAACCCTAACAATAACCCTAGCCCTAACTATAACCCTAAGCCTAACTCTAGACCTAATCCTAACCATAACCCTAGCCCTAACAATAGCTCTACCCTATTCATTACCCTAAGATAACGAAAATCATTATGCTAACCCTAGGAGGAACCCTAATCCTACCACTAGCCTTAACCCTATCTATTAACCTAAACCTAACCTGATCCCTAAACCTAACTGTGTCATTACCCGATCTCTAAACATAAGACTAATTTGAGCCCTAAAACTAAACCTTAACCTAACCCAAACCCTAAACTTGACTCTGACTTTAATAATACTCATAGCTCTAAACCTGACCATAACAAGAAACCTAAAATTTACAATAGACCTAGCCATAAACCTAACCCTAAAACTATCCTTAACTGTACCCTAGACCTGACATTAGCCCTAGCACTAATCCTAGCCCTAACCCTAATACAAAACTTAGCCCACATCCTAGCAAGAAACCTCACATTAGTCACAAACCTATCTCTAACGTTAACCCAAACCATAACCCTAATTCTCACCCTAGTCCTAAAACTAGCAATATCCCCATCCCTTTCCCTAACCCTAACCCTAACCGTAAAGCTAACACTAACCCTAGCCCTAATGAAAGCCCTAATTTAGCCCTATCCCTAACACTAACCCTAGCCTTAATACTAACTCTAACTCTCACATTAGCCCTATACCTAGTTCTAATATTATCCCTTACCATCTCCATATGCCTAGCCTTAAACATAGCCCTACCCTAGCCCTATATTTAGCCCTGTCACAAAACCTAGATCTAAACCTTACTCTAAATTTAACCCTAATACTAAGACTAAACATAACCATAACTCTATTCTTATCCCTAATACTTAACCTAAGAATAAATCTCACACTTACACTAGCCCTAACCGTAAGACTAATCATAAAACTACCCCTAACCCTACCCCTATCCTTAAAACAAAACTGAGTCATAGTCCTAACCTTAACCCTTAACCTAAACCAAACTCTAACCCTACACGTAGCCCTAACCCTATCCCTAATTATAGTCTAACCCTAACCCAAAAACTAACCCTGACCCTGATTCTGATCCTAAGACTAAACCTGACTCTAAACATCATCATCACTGAAAGCCTAACCTAAACACTAGACATAGACCTAACTCTAAACCTATAACTAGCTGTAATCATAAACCTACTTCATACATTAGTGGTAGCCTTAACCCTAACCCTAACCTAACCCAAAACCTTGCCTTAATCTGATTCCTAAATCTACCTTTAACCCTAAACTTAAACCTAACCCAAACACTAACCCTAATCCTATACATAACCCTAGCCCTAAACTTAGGGCTAACCCTGTCCATTACACTAAGGATAACCCTAACCCTTCTGATAAGCCTAGGCCTAACCCTAACCCTATACATTACACTAAACCAAACCTAAACCCTACCTAACCCTGCCATTACCCTAACCTTAAATCTAGCACTAATTCGAGCCCTGCACCTAAACACTAAGTTAACCCAAACCCTCATCCTGAACCTGATTCTAAATATAACCCTAGATCTAAACCTGACCCTAACCAAAAACCTAACCCTTACATTGAACCAAGCCATAAACCTATCACTAAATATATCCCTAACTGTAACCCTAGACCTGACATTAGCCATAGCCCTAATACTATCCCTAAACCTAAAACAAATCCTAGTCCTCATCGTAGCCCTAAACATAGCCTTAATCATAACCCTAACCCTAACCCTTGTTTGAAACCTAATACTAACCCTTGCCCTTGCTCTAAGCCTAGCTATAACCACATCCCTTACCCTAAAGTAAACACTAACTCTAACCCTAACCCTAGTGGTAACTCTTGCCTTATCTTTGGCCCTAGCACTAACCCTAGATCAAAATCTAACTCTAAATCTAACCCTAACTCGATGCCTAAGCCTAATCCTAAAACTAGCCCTAACCCTAGGCCTAACATAACCCTAGCCATAATTTAGCCCTATCCTGAAACCTAACTCTAACCCTAGCCCTAAGACTAACTCTCTTATCCTAGCCCTATCACTCATTCTAACCCTATCCCTTACCATTACCCTAACCCTAGCCCTAACCCTAGTGCTAACCCTTTTCCTATCCTTATCCCTAGCACTAACCTCAGGCAAAACGTAACTCTAAATCTAGCCCTAACCTGAAACCTAAGCCTAAACCTAACACTAGCCGAAACCATAACACTAATCCTAAAATGAGCCCTGACGCTAGACCTAGCCCTAGCCCTAAAACTAAACCGATCCATAGCTCTAACCCTAAACATTAACCTAAAAAAAAACCCTAACTTTACACCTAGACCTAAACTTAGCCCTAATTTGAGTTGGAAGCCGAAGCCTAAAACTAACCCTGAACCTGACACTGACCCTAACACTTCTAGCTGTGAACATCACCCTAACCATAAACCTAACCCTAACACTAAACCTAGCACTAAAACCCTTAAAGTAGCCCTTATTGTAAACCTAGTACTTACATTAGCTGTACCCTAAACCTAGCCCTAACATAACTCAAAACCTAGCCCTAATCAGAGCCCTAACCCTAGCTTTAAACCTAAACTACCCTAACACTAGCCCTAATTGTAACCATAACTTTATCCTTAAACTGATCTCTAACTATCCATTAACATAACCATAAACCAAACTATAATGATAACCCTAAGTATAAACCTAACCCTATCCAGAATCCTAATCCTTCATTTACCCTAAACCTAACCTGAATCCTAAATCTAATCCTAACATTACCCTAAACCTAATCCTAAAACTAATTCACTCCCAAACTTAAAACATTAATCTATCCCAAACCCTAACTCAGACCTTGACCCTAATAATACCCCTAGCTCTAAACTTGACATTAACCCAACACCTAACCCTTAGCCTAGACTTAGCTATAAACCTAACCCTAAAACTATCTTTAACCATAATTCGGGACCTGAAATTAGCCCAGGCCTAATCCTAGCCCTAACCCTAAAAACACACCTAGCCCTAATCCTAGTCCTAATCCTAGCTTTAATCATAACCCTATCTATATCCCTACACCTAACCCTAATTCTAACCCTCACCCTAACTCTAAACTAGCTATAATGAAATCCCTCACTCTAAATTTAAACGCAACCCTAACCCTAGGCTTAAGCTAAACACAAAACCGAGCCCTAATCCTATCCCTAATTTAGCTCTATCTCTAACCCTATCCTAACCATAGCTCTAAAACTAACTCTAACTCTTGCCCTAGCCCTATACCTAGTTCTATCCCTATCCAATACCATAAACCTAACACTAGCCCTAACACTTGCCCTAAAGTTAGTCTCAGCCCTAACCATAACTCTAAATCTAACCTTAAACCTAAGCCTAAGCCTAACACTAACACTAGCCCTAACTGTAATGATAATTGTAAAACTAGCCCTAACCCTAATCCTAGCAGTAAACTAAAACCGAGCAATAGCACTAACCCTAAACCTTAACTTAAACCAAACACTAACACTACACTTAGACCTAAACCTAGCCCTAATTCGAGTCCTAAGCCTCAACCTTAAAACTAACCCTGACCCTGACTCATATCCTAACACTCACCCAGGTTCTAAACACCACCCTAAACTCAAACCGACCACTGATATTAACAATAGCCCTAATTCGAGTCTTAACGGTAGCCCTAATACTAACCCTGACTCTGACTCCTATCCTAACAAGAATCATAGCTATAAATATCACCCTAACATTAAACCTAACACTAGCACTCAAACTACCCCTAACCCTAACCCTAAAACTAACCCTAATGGTAACCCTAGTTCTTACATTAGCCATTACCCTAATCCTAGCACTAAACCTAACACAAAAACTAGCCCTAAACTGAGCACTAAACCTAGTTTTAACTCTAATTCTAACCCTAACCATAGCCCCTAACCTAGATCTAAATCAATCCCTTACCCTAAGTGAAAACCTAAACCTAAGAGTAAAACTATACATATCCCTAGTCCTTAGACTAACTGAAACCCTAACCCTATTAACAGTCCTAACCCCAGCCTTCATTTTAGTTCTAACACTATCCCAAACCCTAACCCTATCCCTGACCCTTATTCTTACCCTAACACTACACCTAGTTCTAACCCTAACCCCAACCCTAACCCAAAATTTATCGTAATCCTATCCCTAGACCTAACTCTGAACCTAACTCTCAGCCTAGACCTATCCATACTTCAGAACCTAAACCTTACGCTAAACATAACCCTAAACCTAATCCTAGTTCTAACCCTCACCTTAAACCTAACACAAGACCTAATCCTAACCATAACCCTAGCCCTAACCTTAATTCTACCTGTATCCATTACCGTGAACATAACCCTTACCATCATGCTAACCCTAGGCTTAACCCTAACCCTATGGCTTTCCCCAAACCTAACAATTACCCTAAACCTAACCCTATCATTATGCCAACCCTAAACCTAATGTTAATTTGAGGCCTAAACCTAACCTCAAACCTAAACCAAACCCTAACACTGACTGTAATCCTAATAATTCCCCTAGCTCTAAACCTGACTCTTACTCTACCTAACCCTTACACTAGACCTAACACTAAACCTAACACTAAAACTATTCCTAACCTTAACCCTAGACCTGATATTAAACTTAGCCTTAATCCTAGCCCTAACCCTAAAACAAACCCTAGACCTTATCCTAGCCCTAAACATAGCCTTCTTTTTATCCATAACCCAAACCCTAGGCCTCACCCTAACACTATCCTAGCCCTAATCTTAGCCCTAATTTATCCCTATCCCTAACGCTAACCCTAACCTTAGCCCAAAGACTAACTTTCTCACCCTAACCCTAACTCTAGTTCTAATCCTATCCATTACTAGAACCCTAATCCTAGCCCTAACACTTGGTCTAACCCTAGCCCTATTCATAGACCTGGCCATAACCCTAAATCTAACCCGAACTCTAAATCTAACCCTAAACCTAATCCTAAACCTAAAACTAACACTAGAACTAATGCTAACACTAATCCTAAAACTAACTGTAACACTAGCCCTAGCCCTAAAAAAAAACCGAGCCATAGCTGTAACCCCAAACCTTAACCTAAACCAAAACCTAACCCTACACCTAGCCCTAACCATATCCCTAATTCTAGTCCTATCCCTAACCCAAAAACTAACCCTGACCCTGACTCTTACCCTAACTCTAACCCTGGCTCTAAACCTCATCATCACTGTAAACCTCAATCTAACACTAGACCTAGACCTAACTCTAACCCTATAACTAGCACTAATCATAACCCTATTTCATACATTAGCCGTAGCCTTAACCCTAACCCTAACCTAACCCAAAACCTAGCTTAAACTGAGTCCTAAATCTATCTTTAATTCAAAACATAAACATAGCCCTAACCCCAAACTAGCCCTAATCCTATACATAACCCTAGCCCTAACCTTAGGTCTAAACCTATCCATTACCCTAACAATAACCCTAAAATTAAGCTAACCCTAGGCCTAATCCTAACCATGTCCATTACACTAAACCAAACCTAAACCATAAAACTAACCCTGTCATTACCCTAAACCTAAACTCTAACCTAACCCAAACCCTATACCTGACCCTGACCCTAAAAATAACCCTAGATATAAAACTTTATCTTACCCTAAACCTGATCCTTACACTGGACCAAGCCATAAACATAACACTAAATCTAGCCCTAACTATAACCCTCGATCTGACATTAGCCCTAGCCCTAATACTATCCCTAACCCTAACACAAACCCTAAACCTCATCCTAGCCATAAACCTAGCCTTAATCATACCCCTAACCCTAACTAACCCTAACCCTAATACTAAACTTTGCCCTAGCCCTAAACCTAGCCAAAACAACATCCCTTACCCTAAACGTAACCCTAACTCTAACCCTAACCCTTGTCATCACAATTGCCCTATCTTTAGCCCTAGCTTTAACACTAGATCAAAACCTAACTTTAAATCTAACCCTAACTCAATGCCTAAGCCTAAAACTAGCCCTAACCCTGATGCTAATTTTAAAACTAGCTCTAACCCTAGCCCTAATATTAACCCTAGCTGTAATTTAGCCCTATCCCTAACCTGAACCCTAACCCTCACATTGGCCCTATCACTCATCTAATCCCATCCCTTCCCATGATCCTAACCCTCTCCCAAATCCTAGTCCTAACCCTTGCCCTATTCTTAGCCCTAGCACTAACCTTACATAAAAACCTAAATCTAAATTTAACCCTAAACCAAAGACTAACACTAGCCCTAACCCTTAAATTAATCCTAAAAATGGCCCTAACTCTAACCCTAACCTTAATGATAACCCTAGCCCTAACCCTAGCTCTAACCCTATCCATTAACCTAACCCTAACCCTAACCCTGATGATAACCCTAGTCCTTACCCTAAATCTACCCTAACCCTAACCCTAGACATAACCATAAACCTAACCCTTGCCATAGAGCTAACCCTTGCTCAAACCCTAACCACTACTCCAAACCTAATCCTAAAAATATCCCTAACCCTCTCCTTAAGCCTAAACCTAACCCTAACCCTAACCCTAACATGACATCAAACCCTATCCAATACCCTAAACCTTATGATAACCCTAGCCCTAAACTTAACAATAACCTTCACCCTAACCATAACTATAACCTAGACCTACCCCTAAACCTAAAACTTGCCCTAGCACTAACCATAGCTCAAACTCTAAACCATACCCTCAAATTAAATCTAACCCTAACCCTAGGCCTAAACCTAACTTTAGCCCTAATAATATCCATAACCCTAGCCCTAACCCTATCCCTTACCCTAAGCACAACCATAACCCTAAGGATAATCCTAGGCCTAACCTTAACCCTTTTGCTAACACTAACCCTATCAATTACCCTACACCTTACATGAACCCTAAAATCAAACCTTTCATTACCCTAACCAAATCCTACTTCTAATTCAAGCTCTAAACCTAAACTGTAACCTAAACCAAACCCTAAACCTAATTCTAACCCTAATAATACCCCTAGTTCTAAACCTGACACTTAAACTAAACCTAACCCTTACACTAGACCAGCCATAAATCTAATCCTCAATCTATCTGTAACGTAAGCCTAGACCTGACACTAGTCCTAGTCCTAATTCTTGACATAACCTTAAAAAAAACCCTAGCCCTCATCCTAGCCCTAAACCTAGCCTTATTACTAAATCAAAGCATAACCCTTGCCCTAACCGAAATTCTAACCTTTGACCTAGCTCTAAAACTAGCTCTAACCCAATCCCTTCCCCTAAACCTAACCTATCCCTAAACCTAAACCTAAGCCTAAGCTAGGCCTAACCCTAATACAAACGCTAGACCTAATCCTAGCCCTAATGTAGCCCTAAAACTAACCTAACTCTAGCCCTAAGACTAACTCTAACTTTCGGCCTAGTCCTATTTCTAGTTCTAACCCTATACCTCACCATAATCATATCACTTGCATTTACATTAGCTCTAAGCCTAGCTCTAGCCCTAATCCTATATCTAACTCTAACTCTAAATCTAACCTTAACCCTAAGCTAAACCTATCACTAACACAAGCTGTAACACTAATGCTAATCCTAAAACGTGCCCTAACCGAGCCATAGCCCTAACCATAACTTTTAACATAAACCAAACCCTAAGCCTACAACTAGCCCAAAACCTAGCTTTAATTCGGGTCCTATCTCTAACCCTAAAACAAACCCTGACCCTGACTCTGACCCTAACACTAAACGTAGCTCTAAAAATCACTCAAAACCTAAACCTAAACCTAACCCTAGACCCAACCTTAACCCTAACCCTAAAACTACTTCTAATCATAACCCTAGATATTACATTGGCTATATCCCTAAACCTAGCTCTAAACTAACCCAAAACCTATCCCCAATTGGAGCCCTAACACTACAATTAACCCTAACAATAACCCTAAATCTAGCCCTAACACTTACCCTAAACCTAACCCTAACCCTATCCCCTGACATAACCCCAAACCTCACCCTAACCCTAGCCTTCATCCTAACCATAAACCTAGCCCTAACCCCAGCTGTAACACTATCCATTACCTAATCCTAATAGTAAACCTAATGCTAACCCTAGGATAACCCTAAACCTATAAACACCATAAACTTATACATTACCCTAAACCTAACCTGAACCATAAACCTAACCATATCAATTAACCTAATCCTAACCCTAATAATTTTAAACCTAAAACTATCTCTAACCATAACCCTAGACCTGACATTAGCTCTAGCCCTAATGAAGCCATAACCCTAAAACAAACTCTAGACCTAATCCTAGCCCTAATCTTAGCCTGAATCCTAAACCTAACCCTAACCATAGACCTAACCCTAAATTTAACCAATGCCCTAGGTCTAAAGCTAGCTATAACATCATACCTAACCATAACCATAACCATAACCATAACCCTAGCCATAAACCTAGGCTCAGACTTAATACTAACCCTATCTCTAATCCTAGCTCTAATTAAGCCCTAATTCCAACCCTAATTCTAACCCTAACGCTAAGACTAACTCTAACTCTCGCCCAATACCTATCCCTAGTTTAAACCCTATCCCTTATAATAACTCAAACCCTAGCCCTAACCCTAGCCCTAACCTTCGCTGTAGTCCTAAACCTAGATCTAACCCTAACTCTAAATCTAACCCCAACCCTAAACCACACCCTAACATTAACTCTAACCCTAACGCTAATTTGAATACTAGCCCTAACCCAAGCCCTAGCTCTCAAGCAAAAGTGAGCCATTTCACTGACCCTAACCATTAACCTAAAAGAAACCCTAACCATATACCTATCCCTAACCCTAGCCCTAATTCGAGTCCTAATTCTAACCCTAGAACTAATACTAACCCTGACTGTGACCTTAATACTAACCCTAGCTCTACACATCACCCTATCCCTAAACCTAACCCTAACACTAGACCTCAACCTCAACCTAACCCTAAAACTAGCCCTAATCATAATACCAGTTCTTAAATTAGTCATAGCCCTAACCTAACACAAAACCTAGCCCTAATCCAAGGCCCAAATCTAGCTTTAACCCTAACCCTAACCCTGGCCCTAATCCTAACCCTATCCGTAGTCTTAATCCTAGCTGTAACCCTATTTCTTACACTTACTCAAACCCTCACCCTATTGTTACCCTAGTCCTAACCCTAATTCTAAGCCTACCCCAAACCCTAACTCTATTACTAGTCCTAACCCTAACCCTCATTCTAGCTCTAAACTTAACCCAAACCCTAAATCTAACCCTGACCCTTATTCTGACCCTAACACTGAACCTAGGATTAAACCATACCCTAACCCTTGTCCGAAACCTAACACTAGACCTAAAATTAACCCTAACCCCAAACCTAACAATAAAACTAGCCCTAGACATAAACCTAATCCTAAATATAACCATAATCCTAGGTTTAGCACTAACATTAACCCTTAAACTAAACCAAACACTAACTCTACCCCTAGACTAACCCTAGTCCTCATTCTGGACCTAACCCTAAACCTAATCCTAACCAGAACCCTGACACTTACCCTAACAAAAACCCTAGCTTTGAACCTTATTCTAACCCAAAAACTAACCCTAACACTAGACAAACTCTAAATCTAGCCATAACCAAAACTCTAGCTCTTACATTAGCCATATACCTAACACTAGCCTTTAACCTCACACAAAACCTAGCCATAATTATAGCCTTAAACATAACCCTAAGCATAACTCTAACCCTAAACCTAACTCTAACCCTAACCCTAACCCTCGTTCTAGCCCTAACCCTAGCTCAAACCCTAAACCTTACCCTAAAATTACCATAGCCCAAACCCTAAAACTCACCCTAACTCTAGCCATAATCCTAAATGTAACCATAGCCCAAAACACTAGCTATAATTCTCTCCATTACACTAACAATAACCCTATAACTAATGCTGACCCTAGCCCTAAACCTAACCCTATCCCTACCCTAGCCTTGACTGTAAATCTAACCCTCACCCTAGCCCTAAACCAACTCAATCCCTAACCCTTACACTTAACGTAACCCTAACACTAACACAAGACCTAAACCTAAACCTAACCCCAGCCCTAATCCTAACCTTAACACTAGCCCTAACCCTAGCTCAAACCCTACATATTACCCTATCCCTAAACTTAACCCTAATGATAACACTAGACCTAAAGATAAACCTACCATAAACCTAAACATAAACCTAACCCTAGAACTAACAGTGAACCTAACCCTAACCCTATACCTAAGCTAGCTCATATGCTAACCCTAATCCTAAACCTAAACCTAACGCTTACCAAAACCTAAACCTATCTTTAACCTGACATCTAAACATATTACCCTAACCCTAATGATAACCCTAGCCTTAACCATAACACTAACCATGACCATAACCCTAGACCAACCCCTAAATTAACCTTAGCCATAGCAAAAATCCTAGCACAAACCCTAAACCGTACCCTAAACCTAATCCTAAGTGTAACCCTCACCCTAACCTTGACCCTAACCCTAACTCTAACCCTAATCCTAACCATTATCCTAGCCCTAACCCTAGGTCTAACCCTATAAATTACCCTAATGATAACCATAGCCCTAATTCTAACCCTAGGCCTAACCCCGAACCTATCATAAACCCTAACCATATCTATTACCTTAAACCTAACCTAACCCTAAACCTAACACTATCCATTACGCTAACCCTAATTCTAACCTTAAAATTAATTTAAGCCTTAACCCTAAACCTTAACCTAACCCAAACCTGAAGCCTGACCTTGGCCCTAATAATACCCCAGCTCTTAATCGGACCCTTTCCCTAAACTTAACACTTTAATTTGACCTAGCCATAAACCTAACCCTAAAACTATCACTAACTATAAACCTAGACCTGACATTAGTTCTAGCCCTAATTCTTGACCTAAACCTAATACAAAACCAAGCCCTAATCCTAGCCTTAAATCTAGCCTTAATCCTAAACCTAAACATAACCCTAGTCCTAAACCTAAAGCTAATGATAAAACTAGCCCTAACCCTAAACATAGCACTAAAACAAAACCGAGCAACAAGCCAAACACTAACCTTAGCTTAAACCAAATAGTAGCACTACACCTAGATCTAACCCTAGCCCTAATTCGAGTCCTAATCATATCCTTAAAAATAACCCTGAACCTGACTTATATCCTAACACTCATCCTAGCTCTAAACACCACCATAACCCTAAACCTAACGTAATCCTCTCCCTGGACCTATGCTAAACCTAGCCCTAAACCTAGCTCAAAACCTAAACTTTATGCTAAACACAACCCTAAACCTAAACCTAACTCTAGTTCTAACACTAACTGTAACCCTAACTCTAGGCATATTCTTAACCATAACTCTAGTTCTAACCCTATCAATTACCCTAACCATAACCCTTACCCTAATGCTAATCCTAAGCCTAACCCTAGCCCTATCACTAATGCTAACTGTATCAATTATCCTAAACCAAAACTGAAACTTAAAACAAACGCTAATTATAACCTAACCCTAAACCTAATGCTAATTTGAGCCGTAAACCTAAATCCTTACCTAAGCCAAATCCTAATCATAATAATTTCCTGAGCTCTAAACCTGACCCTTACCCTAATCCTACACTTACACTAGATGTAGCCATAAGCCTAACCCTAAAACTATATTTAACCATAATCCTAGACCTGATATTAGCCCTAGCACGAATCCTAGCCCTGAATCTAAAACAAAAACTAGCCCTCATCCTAGCTGTAAACCTAGCATTAATCATAACCCTAACTCCAAACCTAGCCTTAACCCTAACTCTTATGCTCACCCTACGTCTAAACCTAGCTATAACATCATTCTTCATCCTAAACTTAAACCTAAAACTATCCCTATTGCTAGGTCTAAGCTAAACACTAACACTAGCCCTAATTTAACCCTATCCCAAACCCTAACTCTAATTTTAGCCCTATCACTAACTCTAACTCTCACACTAGCCCTCTCCCTAGTTCTAAACCTATCCCTTACCATAACTCTAACCCTGGCCCTAACGCTTGCCCTATCCTTAATCCTAGCCTAATCCTAGATCTAAACCTAACTATAAATGTAACCCTAACCCTAAGTCTAAGCCTAACATTAACACTAGCCTAACTCTAATACTAATTGTAAAACTAGCCCTAACCCTAACCCTAGAACTAATACAAAACCAAGCAATAGACCTAACCCTAAACATTAACTTAAACCAAACCCTAAACTATGATAAGAACTAATCCTAGCCCTAATTGAGTCCTAACCTTAACCTTAAAACTAACCCTGACCCTGACTCATATCCTAACACTCACCCTAGCTCTAAACCGTAACCTTAAACAGAACCCTAAGTGTAAACCTAGCCCTAATTCGAGTCCTAAATCAAACCCTAAAACTAACCCTGACCCTGAATCCTATCCTAAAAATAACTCTACCTCTAAATATCACCCTAACCATAAATCTAACACTAACAGTAGAACTACCCCTAACCCTAACCCTAAAGCTAACCCTAATTGTAACCCTGGTTCTTACATTACCTGTTGCCCTAACCCTAGCCCTAACACTAACACAAAAACTAGACTTAATCCGAGCCCTACACCTAGCTTTAACCCTAACCCTAACCATAACCCTACCCCTAACACTAGCTCTAAACCTATCCCTAACCCTAAGCAAAACCCTAACACTAATGGTAATCCTAGACCTATCCCTAATCCTCAGGCTAATCAAAACTCTCACTATATTAATAGTCCTAATGCTAGCCCTCATTCTAGCTCCAAACCTATCACAAACCTTAACCCTAACCATGACTCTTATTCTGACCACAACACTAACCTAGGTCTAAACTTGACCTTAACGCTAGACCAAACCATAACACTAGCCCTACCAGTAAACTTATACCTAAACCAGACCCTATCACTAGCCCAAGCTCTAGCTCTAGACCTAAACAAAATCCTAGCCTTAGTCCTAACAATAACACATAACTTAACACAAAGACTAACCCTACCCCTAGACATAAACCTAGTCTCAATTCTGGCTTTAACCTTAACTCTAAATCTAACCTGAACACTGACCCTGCCTTTAACACTAAATCTATCTCTAAATCTGACCCTAACTGAAAACCTAAACTTAAGATTAGAAATAGCCATAACCTTAACCCTACAACTAGCCCTAAATATAATCCTAGCTCTTACATTACCCATAGCCCTAACTCTATGCCTTAACCTAACACAAAACCTAGAGCGAATTCTAGGCCTAAATCTAGCCCTAAGCATAACCCCAATCCTAACCCTAGCCCTAACCCTAATCCTAAACCTAACCCTAGCCTTAGTATTAAATCTAACTCAAAGCCTAACCCTTACCATAAATATAAACTTAGACCTATACCTTACTCTAAATCCTAACCCTAAACTTAATCCTATCCCTAAACCTAACTCTAACCCTACACCTAACCCAACCCTACACCTAACTGTATTGATAACCCTAGCCTTAACCCTCAACATAAGCCTAACCCTAACAAGAAAACTAACAATAGACCTAACCCTAAAACTAACACTCGACATAGCCCAAACCCTAGCTCAAAACCTAATCTGTACCATAAACCTAAACATAACCATAGCTTTAACATTAACCCTAAAGCTAAATCTAACCCTAAACCTAAACCTACATCTAACCTTATACATTACAATAACCCTTATCCTAACCCTAATGATAACCTTAGCCCTAAACTTAACCCTAATCCTAAACCTACAATAATCCTGTCCCTAGACCAAAGGCTGAGCCTAATCCTTGACCTAGCCCTAGCACTAAAACTAGCTCAAACCCTAGCCCTTACCCTAAACATAACCCTAGCCCAAACCCTAACCCCAGCCCAAACCCTAACCCCAATCCTAGCCCTAATCCTAAACATAACCATAGCCCAATCCTTAGCTCTAACTTTATCCATTACCCTAACCATAACACTAAACCTAAGGCTAAACCTAGCCCTAACCCTAACCATAACCCTAACTCTATCTCTAGCCCTGATTCTAACCTGAAGCCTCATCTTAGCCTTAACACTTACTCAATAACTGAACCTTACCCCTAATCTATCCATAAGAAAATGATAAGCCTAATCCTAACCTTAAACCTACCCCTAATCCTAAACTTAAAACTAGACTTAAACTTAACTCTAACCCCACCCATTACCCTAACCCTAACCATAAATGTCATGATAACCCTAGCCCTAACCCTAAGTCTACTCTAACCCTAATTGTAAACCTAACCCTAGACCTAACCGTAAACTTAACCCTTGACGTAGTCCTAACCCATGCTCAAACTCTAACAATTATGCTAAATTTAACACTAACCCTAGTCCTAAACCTAAACCTAACCCTAACCCTATCCTGACATCTAAACCTGTCCATTACCTTAACCCTAATGATAACCCTAATCCTAACCCTAGACCTAATCCTAAATCTAACCCTATCCTTAGCACTAACCCTAGCTCAAACCCTAACCCATAACCTAATCCTAAACCTAGACTTAACCCTAACCCTAACCCTAACTCTAGCCCTAATCCTAAACATAACCCTAGCTCTAACCCTAGCTCTAACTCTATCCATTACCCTAATGATAACCATAAACCTAATGCTAACCCTAACCCTAACCCTAACCCTATCCATTACCCTAAATCTAACCTGAGCCCTAAACGTAACCTGAAGCCTAAACATAACCTTATCCATTACCCTAACCCTAACTCAAACCTAATGCTAATTTGAGCCATAACCCTAAACTTCAAACTAACCCATACCCAAAACCTGACTCTGACTATTATAATACCCCTAGCTCTCAACTTGAACCTCACCCTAAACCTAACTCTGACACTAGACCTAGACATAAATCTTACCCCACAACTATCCCTAAACATAACCATAGAACTGATATTAGCCCTAGCCCTAATTCTTGCCATAACCATAACACAAACGCTAGCCCTCATCCTAGACATAAACCTAGCCTTGATCCTAACCCGAACCCTAACTCTATCCCTATCCCTAATTTTATCCCTCGCCCTAGTTCTGAACCTTGATATAACCCCATACCTTACCCCAAATCTAATCTTAACTCTAACCCTAGTCTTATCCCTTACACTAATCCTAGACCTGATCCTAGCCCTAATTTATCCCTAACCCTACCACTAGCGCTAACACTAACTCTAACTCTCACCCTAAACCTATTCCTAGATCTAATCATATCCCTTACCATAACCCTAACACTTGCCCTAACCTTAGCTCTAACACGAGCCCTAGCCCTAAACCTAGAACTAAACATAACTCTAAGTCGAACCCTAACCCTAAGCCTAAACCTCACACTAACACTAGCCCTAACACTAACACTAATCCTAAAACTAGCCCTAATCTAGTTCAAGCCCTAAAACAAAACCGAGCTATAGCCCTAACCCTAACTCTTAACCTAAACCAAAACCTAACCCTAAACCTAGCCATAACCTTAGCTCTAATTCCAGTCCTAACCTAACCCTAAAACTAACCTTGATCTTGACTCTGACCTTACACTAACCCTAGCTCTAACATCACCCTCAAAGCATACCTAACCCTAAAACTAGAACTAGCTGTAACCGTAACCCTAAAAGTAGCCCTAATCATAACGCTAGTTCTTACATTAGCCGTACTCCTAATCCTAGCCCTAACCTAACACAAAATATAGCCCTAAACTGAGTGCTACATCTCATTATAACCCTAACACTAAACCTAGCCCTAATCATTATCCTAAACCTAACCCTAACCCTAAAACTGGCCCTAACCCTAAACCTAACCCTAGACTTCATCCTAACCAAAATCCTAGCCCTAACTCTATCTCTAACCCTATCCATTACCCTAAACATAACACTAACCCTAATGCTAACCCTAGCCTTAAACTTAACCCTAATCCTAAACCTAGACCTGACACTAACCCTAACCATCACCCTAGCCCTAATCATAGCTCAAACCCTAACACTTACCCTAAATCTAACCCTAACACTGACCCTAGGCCTAACCCTAACCCTAACACTAGCCCTAATCCTAGCCATAATCCTAGCACTAAACCTATCCATTACCCTAAACATAAGCCTAAACCAAACATAGCTCTAAACACAGCTCTAAACCCACCCATTACCCTAATGCTAACTATAAATGTCATGGTAACACTGGCCCTAACCCTAAACCTACTCTAACCCTAACTGTAAACTTAACAATAGTCCAACCCTAAGCCTACCCTAACACAACTGTAAACCTAACCCAAGACCTAACCGTAAACCTAACCCTTGCCGTAGTCATAATCCTACCTCAAACTCTAACAGTTACACTAAACCTAACACTAACCCTAGTCCTAAACCTAAATCTAAACCTATCCATTTAGGCCTAACCCTAAACCTATCACTAACACTAACCCTATCCGTTACCTAAACCTAATCTGAACACTAAATTTAACTATATCAATTACCCTAAGCCTAACCCTAATCCTAATGCTAATTCGAGCCCTAAAACTAAGCCAAAACCTAACTCAAACTCTGAACAAGACACTGACTCTAATAACGCATCTATCTCTAAACCTGACCCTTACCCTAAACATAACCCTTAAACTAGACCTAGTCATAAAACTAACCCTAACAGTATCCTTAACCGTAACCCTAGACCTCACATTAGCACTCTACCTTATTCTTGCCTTAAAACTAACACAAACCAGAGCCACTATCCTAGCCCTAAAATTAGCCTTAATCCTAACCTGAACCCTATCCCTAGCCAAAACCCTAATTTCAACCCTTGTCCTAGTTCTGAACCTAGGTATAACCATGTACCTTCTCCTAACCCTAATCCTAACCCTAACACTGTCACTAACAATAACCCTCGCCCTAAAACTAGGCCTAATCCTAACACTAACCATAGCTCTAATCCTATCCCTAATTTATTGCTAACTGTAACCCTAATCTAACCCTAGCCCTAAGACTAACCCTAATTCTAGCCCTAGACCTATTTCTAGTACCAACCTTATCTATTGCATAACCCTAACACTAGACCTAACCTTTGTCCTAAGCCAAGCCCTAGTTCTAAACCTAGAACTAAACCTAACTCTAAATCTAACCCTAACTCTAAACCTAAACATCACCCTAACACTAGCCCTAACCCTAATTCTAATTTGAAAACTATCCCTAACCCTAGCCATAGCCCACAAACAAAACTGAGCTCTAGCCCTAATCCTAAACCTTAATCTAAACCAAATCCTAACGCTACACCTAGTCCTAACCCTATCCCTACAACTAATACTGAACCTGACTCTGACCCTAAAACCACTTCTAAACATCACCCTAACCCTAAACTTAACCCAAGCACTAGACCTAGCCATAATCCTAACCCTAAAACTATCCTTAACCATAAAGCCAGTTGTTACATTAGCCATAGCCCCAACCCTAACACAAAAACAAGCCCTAATCTGAGCCTCAACCCTAGCTTTAACCCTAACCTAATTTTAATGTTCATTATATGTTTAGTTTGTTATTACTTTTATTAATGAAATGAAATCATGAACTTGGAATTTTTCCTTCCTGACACCTCTTTGAAGACACATCACGCCCAGGCTCCCTCTGGCTGGTGTATTGTGGGTCCTCTTGGTTGAAACTTGTATCTTGGGGTCCTGGAATCATCTGTGCCCAGAAGTAATAAAAACTTCAGACCATTTGGTTATCCTCACGCCTCCTGTCCACGCCTTTGGCACCTGACCTGACGGTTTTCTGATGGCAGTTTATTTGATGTATGTAGGTTTTATTTCCTTCCTCATTCATCATGGGTAATTTGGCAGAGGTAAAGAGAGAAATGGAGAAGTTTAGAAAGACTGTCTCTCACAGGGGAAGGATAGGAACTGATTCTCAGCCTAGGGGGAAGGTTCTTTATTAANGCTCGTGCCTTCCTTTCTCACCCTTCTCAGGTGTAATGAAAAGGGGAGAAAACCCCACCATCAACATAGAGTTAAGACTATAGAGATGAGATCCACTTTAACAAGTCAATTTATAGGCACTTCCTAAGCTTCAGTTTCCTCGTCTGTAAAATAAACTGATATTTACATAATAGAGTCGGCATGATTTTCTTCAAATCCCTTCCAGCCTTAGCTTCTTTTAAGTGAGTCAGAAGGAAAATTCCTCACCCACTCACATGCACAAGGCCCTGGGCCCTGGGTTCAATCCCCAGCAGGACCAAAAAAAAAAAAAAGGAAACATTCTTACTAAGGCTTTTAGGTCCATGCACTGGAATCCCCAATTTTTATCCCACATTGGTGCTTTGACCCACCTATACCTTAGCTATTAAGATCAAAATATTGGCAGATATTAAAATAACGACTCTTGCACATATTTTTGAAATATTGACCTAAGTCACTGTAATTCTTTTCAGTAGTCTGTAAATGATGTCATTTCCACACTGTTCTTAAGACTCTGCCAACCTGACCCACCATGTCTAGACTTCCAGTTCATTTGAAGAATCATGCTTCTCTGTGTCCTTTGGTAAAAATCAGTTCCTTAGAGGCTTTCACTCTCCTGTCAGACAGTTGTTAAAACTAGAAAAAGTCAAGTTTCTCTTTGGGTGGGTTCAGAGCCCTCCATTTTAATCCACAAGAGGAACGAGAGTTTTCCTTTCATGTTCATGATTGCAGGCGGATTCTTCTGATCCAGCCAAAGCTGGTCTTGTGTGCATGCTGCCAAAGTCATCTATGAATCATTTTTTTTGTGAGTCATTCATCCAAACCATTACAGCTACTCCTTTGACATGACTTTGTACCTAGTTAGGTTTTTAAACATGGACAGTTAGGAAGATGTGCATTGGTAGAAGAATTTTGTTCGGATTTGCTGTTATTTATTTTTTAAATTAAACATGGAGATGTATTTTAATGTTCATTATATGTTTAGTTTGTTATTACTTTTATTAATGAAATGAAATCATGAACTTGGAATTTTTCCTTCCTGACACCTCTTTGAAGACACATCACGCCCAGGCTCCCTCTGGCTGGTGTATTGTGGGTCCTCTTGGTTGAAACGTGTATCTTGGGGTCCTGGAATCATCTGTGCCCAGAAGTAATAAAAACTTCAGACCATTTGGTTATCCTCACGCCTCCTGTCCACGCCTTTGGCACCTGACCTGACGGTTTTCTGATGGCAGTTTATTTGATGTATGTAGGTTTTATTTCCTTCCTCATTCATCATGGGTAATTTGGCAGAGGTAAAGAGAGAAATGGAGAAGTTTAGAAAGACTGTCTCTCACAGGGGAAGGATAGGAACTGATTCTCAGCCTAGGGGGAAGGTTCTTTATTAACTAGGAAGAGGCCCCAGCCCAGCCCAGCCCAGTCCTATCAGCATTTTTGAGGGCGGGGAGTGGAACCCAGGCTCATATTTCATTCAGAGTTTCCATTTGTTCCAACACTAGGCCAAGGTTGAGAAATTGGTAGTTGTGCGTGTTTTGTAAAATCAATGCAGGTGGCTGATCAGGTTGGAGGGAGGGAGGTCCCATTGCAGCTGGAGCCCACGATGCCGTAGAGGGAGACATTGGGCTAATGAATGCTGCAGTCTGGCTGGGCACAATCAGGAGCCACTTGTCAAAAGAAACTAACTTTATTTTTAGAACCACACACGCCAAACAAAACAGCCTCTCAGGAAAAACCCTCAGAGCCTCAACTGCCACCACCAGCTTTCCACAAGCCTCTCTCTCCCACACAAGCTTCTCTCCACCTCCCACAATCCTCCTGCTCTTGAGGCCGATTGGCTGGGTCACGTGGGCGGAGCCAAAAAAGTCCCCCAATGAGCAGCTCCGTGGTCTGAAAGGGCAGGGAAACAGCCCAATGAGCATCACCGCAGAGGAGCCAATCAGCTAGATGTTGCTGGGGCCACTGTGAGCCAATCATCAGCCGGCAGCTGGAAGTTTGCTGGGGCCCCTTTGGCTGTGGCTTTCAACACTAACCCTAATCCTAACACTAACCCAAACCCTAGCTCTACACCTATCCCTTACCCTAAGCCAAACTCTCAAGCTTATGCTACCCTAGTTCTAAAGCTAATTTTTAGCTTACCCCAAACCCTAACTCTATTACTAGTCCTAACCCTAGCCCTCATTCTATATTTAACACTAACATGAAGCCTAAGCCAAAACATTAACCTAATTCTGACCCTAACACTAATCTTAGGTCAAAGCCTGACCCTAACACTAAACTGAACCCTAACACTTGCCCTACCAGTAAACCTATAATTAAACTTAACGATAACACTAGCACTAGACCTAAATTTAATACTAAATATAGCCATAACTCCAGCCCTAGTCCTAGACAAAAACCTAGTTGTAGCCCTAAAATAACCATTAACCTAATGCAAAGACTAACCCTATCCCTAGACCTGACCCTAGTTCTAATTCTGTCCCTAACAATAAACCCAATGCTAACCCGAATACTGACGCTTACCCTAACACAAACCCTATTTCTAAACCTTATCCTAACCCAAAACTTAACCTAGCACTAGAAATATCTATAACCCTAACCCCCCAAACTAGCCATAACCGTAACCCTTGCTCTTACATTACCCATAGCCTTAATACTAGCCATAACCTTCACACAAAACCTAGCCCTAATACAAGCCCTAAACCTAGACCTAAGCATAACCCTAACCCTAATCCTTGTCCAAACCCTAAACCTAATGCTTGCCCTAGTCCTAAATCTAGCTCAAACTCTAACCCTTACCCTAAACATAACCCTAGCTCTAACCCTAACCCTAACCCTAACCCTATCCCTAATCCTAACTGTAACCTAGCCCAAATCCTAGCTCTAATTTTATCCATTACCTTAAACATGACCCTAAACCTAATGCTAACCCTGGCCCTAACCCTTACCCTAACCCTAATCCTAACCCTAACGGTAGCCCTGATTATAATCCTAACCCTCGCCCTAGACCTAACCCTAGCTCAAACCCTAACACTTACCCTAAACCTAACCCTAACATTAACCCTAGGAGTAACCCAAACCCTAGCCCTATTTCTAACCTTAACCTAAGCCCTAACACTAGCACTAAACCTATACATTACTCTAAATATAAGCCTAAACAAAATGCTAACTCTAGGCCTAACCCTAACCCTATCCATAACACTAACCTTATACATTACTCTACACCAAACCTGAAATGTAAACCTAACTCTATCCATTACTCTCACCCTAACCCTAACCCTAAATTGAGCCCTAACCTTAAACCTTAACACAAACCAAACCCTAACTCAGACTCTGAACCTAATAAAACCTATCCCTATAACTAACCCCTACCCTAAACCTAACCCTTACACTAGACCTAGTCATAAACCTATCCCTAACACTATCCCTAAATATAACCCTAGACTTGACATTAGCCCTAGCCCTAATCCTAGCCCTAACCCTAACACAAACACTAGCCCTCATCCTAGCCCTAAACCTAGACTTAATCCTAACCCGAAATCTCACCCTAGCCCTAGCCTTAATTAAACCCTCGCCCTAGCACTGAACCTAGCTATATAACCCCATCCCTTCCCCTAAAACTAACCCTAACCCTAGGCTTAACCATAGACCTAACCCTTGACACATTTCATAGTGCTAATTCTAGCCCTATTTGAACCCTAACCTTAACCCTACCCCTAACCCTATCCCTAAGACTAACTTTAACTCACACCCTAGCCCTATTTCTATTATAACTCTATTCGTTACTGAAACCCTCACAATAGCCCTAATGTGAGCACTAACCCTAGCCATAGCCCTAACCCTAGATCTAACCATAACTCTAAATCTAACCATAATCTTTAGCCTAAACCTCATTCCACAACTAGCTCTAACACTTTTGCTAATCCAAAAACTAGCCCTAATCCAAGCCCTAAAACAAAACTGAGCTATTGCTGTAAGCCTAAACCTTAATCTAAACCAAACCCTAACCCATAACCAGCCATAACCCAAGCTCTAATTCGAGTCCTAGGCCTAAAACTAACCCTCACCCTGACTCATATCCAAACACAAACCCAGCTCTAAATATCACCCTAACCCTTAAACTAATGCTAACACAAGACCTAGCTGAAATCCTAACCCTAAAATTAACCATAATCGTAACCCTAGTTCTTACATTGGCCTTAGCCAAACCCTAGCCCTAACTGCAACACAAAAACAGCCCTAATCTGAGCCGTAACACTAGATTTAACCCTAACCTTACCCCTAAAACTAGCCCTAAACCTAACCCTACTCCTAGCCCTAACCCTAGCTCTAATACTGTTACCCTAAGCCAAACCCTATTCATAATGCTAACTCTAGTCCTAATCCTAATCCTTAGCCAAACCAAAACAATAACACTATTACTAGTCCTAACACTACCCCTCATTCTAGATCTAACCCTAACCCAAAACCTCACCCTAACCTTCACCCTTATTTTGACCCTAACATTAATTATAGGTCTAAATCTGACTCTAAACCAAAACCGAAACCTGAAACTAGCCCTACCAGTAAACTTATACCTAAACCTAAACCTAACACTAGCCCTAGACCTAAATTTAATCTAAATCTAGCTATTACTCTAGCCCTTGAACTAAACAAAAACTTAGTGCTAGCCCTAACAATAAACCTTAACCTAAACCAAACACTAACCCTACCACTAGACCTATCCCTAGTCCTATTCTGGCTTTCACCCTAACCATAACTTTAACCTGAACATTGGCCCTGACACTAATATTAAAACTAGCTCTAAACCTGACCATAACCCTAAACCTAAACCTAACACTAGACTTAGTCGTAACCCTAACCCTAAAACTAGCTCTAATCAGAACCCTAGATCTTACATTATATATAGCACTATCCCTAGGCCTAAACATAACACAAAAATTAAATAACCCTAACCCTAATCGAGACCTAAACCTACCCTAAGCATAACCCTCTTTCTAACCCTAACCCTGAGTCTAAACATAACCCTAGCACTATCCCTAACCATAACCCTAACCATAGTCCTAATTCTAACCTTAACCCTAGACCTAATACTAGCTCTAACCTTAGCCATTACCCTAACTCTAACCCTAGCCCTAATGATAACCCTATCCCTAACCCACACCGAAAACCTAACCCAAACCATAAACCTCACCCTAGACCTAACCCTAAACCTAAACCTTGCCATAGCCTTAACCCTAACTCAAACCCTAACTCTTACACTAAAACTAACAGTAAACCTAGCCCTAAACTTAAACTTAAACCTAACCTTAACCATAAAGCTAACCTTGCATCTAACCCAATCTATTACCCTAAACCTAATCCTAACCATAATGAAAACCCTAGCCCTAACCCTAAACCTAACCCTGAGCAAAACACTAAACCTAACCCTTGTCCTAGACCTAACCCTAGCTCAAAACATAATCTTCACCCTAAATATAACCCTCACCCTAGCCTAAGCTAGGGTTACTAGCCCTAATACAAAACCTAACTTAACTCTACCCTAATCCTAACCTGCCCTAGCCCTAAACATAGCTCTAATCCTATATATTATCCTTATGATAACCTTAATCCTAATGCTAACCGTAGGCATAACCCTAACTTTTTGGTAACCATAAAGTTCTCCATTGCCCTAATCCTACCCTGAAACCTAAATCTAACACAATCAATTACCCTAACCCTAACCCTATCCCTAATGCTAATTTGAGCCCTATCCTGAAACTTTAAACTAAAATAAACCCTAAACCTGATTCTGACCCTGAAAATACACCAAGCTCTAAACCTGACCCTTACCCTAGGCCTAACACTTACACTAGATCTAGACACAAACCTAACCCTAAATCTATGCCCAAACTGTAACACTAGACCTGACATTAGCCCTAGACCTAATTCTAGACCTAACCCTACAAGAAAACCTAGCCCTCATCCTAGCCCTAAACCTAGCCTTAATCGTGACCCTAACCCTAACCCTAGCCCTAACCCTAATTCTAACCCTCACCCTACCTCTAAACCTAGCTGTAATACCATACCTTACCCTAAAATTAACTATAACCCTAGTCCTGACACTAAGCCTAAGCTGAACACTAACCCTAGCCATAATCCTAGCCCTAACTTAGCCCTATCCCTAAAACTAACCAAAACTCTAGGCCTAAGACTAACTCTAACTCTCACCAGAGACCTAGCCCTAGTTCTAAACCTATCTGATACCGTAACCACAACCTAGCACTAACCCTTGCCGTATAGTTAGACCTAGCCCTAATCCTAGATCTAATGCTAAATCTAAATCTAACTATAACCCAAAGCCTAAGCCTAACACTAACACTAGCTTTAACACTAATGCGAATCTTATAACAAGCCCAAACCCTAAACTTAGGATTAAAACAAAACTGAGCAACAGCACTAACCCTAAACTTTAACTTAAACCAAACCCTAGCACTACACCTAAACGTAACCCTAGCCCTAATTCTAGTCATAACCCTAACCTTAAAGCTAACCCTGACCCTGACTGATATCCTAACACTCACCCTAGCTCTAAACACAGCCCTCACCTTAAACTGAAAATTACCAGTAAACTTAGCCCTAATTTGAGTCCTAACCCTAACCCTAAAACTAACCATGATGCTGAATCATAACCTAACAATAACCCTACCTCTAATTATTACCTTAACCTCAAACCTAAACCTAACACTAGACCTACCCTTAACCCTAATCCTACAACTAACCCTAATTATAACCCTGGCTATTACATAAGCCAATGTCCAAATCTAGCCCTAACCCTAACACAAAACAGGTTCTAATCCGAGCTCTAAACCTATATTTAACCCTAACCCTAACCCTAACTCTAGCATTAACCCTATCTCTAAGGCTATCCCTTAACCTAAGAAAAACCCTAACCCTAATGGTAACTCTACACCTATCTCTAATCCTTAGGCTAAACAAAACCCTAACCCTATTAATAGTACTAACCCTAGCCATCATTCTAGCTCTAACCCTATCCCAAAACCTAACGATAACCCTGACCCTCATTCTGACCCTAACACTAACCCTAGATCCAAAACTAACCCTAAACCTAGACCAAACCCTAACACTATCCCTGGACCTAAACCAAACCCTAAATCTAGCCTTAACTCTAGCCATAGACCTAAACATAAACTTAGCCCTAGCCCTAACAATAATCCTTAACCTAACTCAAATTCTAACCCTACCCCTAGACATAAACCTAGTCCTAATTCTAGCTGTAACCCTAACTCTAACTCTAACCCAAACACTGACCCTGCCTTTAGAGTAAACCTATGTCTAAATATGACCTTACCCTAAATCTAAACCTAACACTAGACCTAGCCATAACCCTAACCCTACGACTAGCCCTCAACATAACCCTAATTCTTATATTACCCATAGCCCTAACCCTAGGCCTAAACCTAACAAAAAACCTAGAGATAATCCTAGGCCTAAATCAAGCCTTAAGCCTAACCATAACCATAACCCTAACCCTAACCTAACCCTCACCTTATTACTAATCCTAGCTCAAAGCCTAAACATTACTCTAATCATAAACCTACACCTATCCCTCAATCTAACCCTAACATTAGCCCTAATCTTAACCTTAACCCTAGCCCTAAACCTAGGTCTAAATCTACCCATTACTCTAAACCTAAATGTAAGCTTATTAATAATTTTAGGCTTAATGCTAAACCTAAACCTAAATGAAAAACTAAACCTAGACCTAACCTTAAACCTCACACTTGCCATAGACCTAACCCTAGTTCAAACCCTAACCCTTACTATAACCTAAACATATCCATAGCCCTAACTCTAAGCCTAAACAACAATCTAAAGTTAAACATAGCCCTAAATCTACATCTAATCGTATACATTACCATAACCCTAACCCTATCCGTAATGATGTCCCCAGCCCTAATCCTAACCCTAACCCTATGGGTACTATGAGTTTATCCCTAGAAGTAACCCTAAACCAAACCCTCACCTTAGACCTAACCCTAGCTCAAAACCCAACCCTTATGCTAAACATAAACCTAAGCCTAACCCTAGTTTCAACCCTATCCCTATCCCTAATTCAAGACCTTTTCTTAACCATAAACCTAGCTCTAAACTTAGCTCTAATTCTATCCATTATACTAACCATAACCCTTACCCTAATGCAAACCCTAGGCCTAACCTTAATCCTATCGCTAACCCTAACCCTATCAATTACCCTAAACCTAATGTAAACTCTAAAAAAAAAACCCCTATCATTACCCTAACCCACATCCTAATGCTAATTCAAGCCCTGACCCTAAACCCTAACCTCAACCAAACTCTAACACTGAACGTGACCCTAATATATCTTCTAGCTCTAAAGCTGACTTTTACACTAAACCTAAACTTTACACTAGACCAAGCCATAACCCTAATTCTAAAATTATCCCGAACCGTAAGCTTAGACCTGACATTAGACATAGCCCTAAACCTAACACAAACCCCAGTCTTATCCTAGACCGAAACCTAGCCTTAATCCTAACTCTAAACCTAAATTTAGGCCTAACCCAAAAACTAACCCTAGCCCTAAACTTAGCCCTAATTTAGTCCTAATCATAACCCTAACCCTGACCCTAGCCCTATGACTAACTCTAACTCTCACCCTTGCGGCATCCCTAGTTCTAACCCTATCCCTTAATGAAAACCTAATCCTAGCCCTAATCCTAGCTTTAACCCTAGCCCTATCATTAGCTCTAGCCCTAACCTAGATATAATTTTTACTCTAAATCAAACCCTAACCCTAAGCCTAACCCTAACCCTAACCCTAACTCTAAATATAGCTTTAACATTAGCCCTAAACCAAAACTGAGCCATAGCCCTAACCCTAACACTTAAACTAAACCAACCCTTAACCCTAACCCTAACCTTAGCTCTAATTCTAGTTTTAAGCTGAAAACTAGAACTAACACTGACTCTGACTCTGACCATAATACTAATCCTAACCCTAAACCTAACACTAGACCTATTACTAACCCTAACCCTAAATTTAACCCTAATTGTAACCCTGGTACTTACATTAGCCTTACCCCTAACCCTAGTACTAACTTAACCCTAAACCTAGCCCTAATCCAAGCCCTAACCTGAGTTTTAAACCTAACCCTAAACCTAACCCTCGCCCTAATCAAAACCATAACCCTAGCCCTAACCCTAGCTCTAACCCCATTCATTGCCATAACCATAACCCTAGGCCTAAACCTAACCCTATCCTTAATCCTAAACTTATGAATTATTCTAAACCAAACCTAAACCATAAACCTCACCCTATCATTACACTAACACTAAACATAATGCTAATTCAAGACCTAACTTTAAAACTTAACCTATCCCAAACTTCTAAACCAGAACATGACCCTAATAATACCACTTGCTCTAAACCTGACCCTAACCCTAAACCTAACCCTTATATTATATGTAGCCATAAACCTAACCCTAAGACTATCTTTAACCATAACCCTAGATCTGATATTAGCCCTAGCCCGAATCACAGCCATAACCCTAAAATGAAACAAAGCCCTCATTCTACCCCCAAACCTAGCCTTAATCATAACCCTAACCCTAACCATAGCCCTAACCCTAATTCTAACCCCACCCTATCTCTAAACCTAGCTATAATGCCATTCCTTACCCTAAACTTAACCTTAATCCAAACCCTAACGCTAGGCCTAAGGTGAACCCTAACCCTAGCCCTAATCCTAGCACTATTTTAAACCTATCCCTAACCCTAACCCTAAACCTAGCCCTAAGAGTAACTCTAACTCTCACACTAGCCCTATCCCTACTTCTAATCCTATCCATTACCATAATCCTAACTCTATCCTAACCATAGCCCTAAACCTAGCCATCACCATTGCCTAATATTTATTCATAGTCCTAACCCTAGATATAACCCTAACTCTAAATCTAACCCTAACCCTAACCCTAAGCCTAAGCCTAACATTAACACTAGCTCTATCCCTAACACTAATCATAAAACTAGCCCTAACCCTAACCCTTGCAGTAAAACAAAAGCGAGCAATAGCTCTAACCCTAAACCTTAAATTAAACCAAACATTAACACTACACGTAGACCTAACCCAAGCCCTAAATCAAGTCCTAATCTTTACCTTAATACTAACACTAACAATGACTCATATCCTAACACTCACCCTAGCTCTAAACACCACCCTAACCTTAAACTGAACCCTTACAATAACCCTAGCCTTAATTCGAGTCCTAACTCTAATCTAAAAATAAACCTGCCCTGACTATTAACCTAACACTAACACTAGCTCTAAATTTCACCCTAACCTTAAACCTAATCCTAATACTACATGTTTAACCCCTAACCATAACCCTAAAAATAACCCTAAAAACTCTAGTTTTTACATTAGCCATTGCTCTAGCCCTAGCCATAACCCTAACACAAAAACTAGCCCTAATCTGAGCCCTAAACCTAGCTTTAACCCTAAACCTATCCCTAACCCTAGCTCTAACCCTATTCCTTAAACTATGCCAAACCCTAAACCTAATGCTAATTCTAATCCTAACCCTAATCCTTAACCTAACCCAAACCCTATTGCTATTAGTAGTCCTAACCCTAGGCCTAATTCTAGCTCTAACCATAATGCAAACCCTAACCCTAAACCTGACCCTTATTATGATATTAACACTAATCATAGGTCTAAACCTGAACCTAGACCTAAACCAAACCCTAACACTAGCACTACTGAAAACCTTATACATAAACCTAAACCTAACACTAGCCCTAGAGTAAGCCTAATCCTAATCAATCCATAACTCTAGCCCTAGACCTAAAGAAAATCCCAGCCCTATTCCTAACAATAACCCTTAGGCTAAAGCCAAACACTAACCCTTTCTCTAGACTTAACCCTAGTCCTAATTCTGGCTTTCACATTAAACATAACCCTAAATTGAACACTGACCCTGACACTCACACTAACCCTAGCTCTAAACATCACCCTAACCCTAAACCTAACTCTAAAACTCTATTTAGCTCTAACATTAACCCTAAAACTAGCTCTAATCATAACAAAGTTCTTCCATTTGCCATAGCCCTAACCTATCGCAAAATCTAGCCCTAATCCAAGCCCTACCCTGGCTGTAACCCTGAAGCTAACCATAATCTTAACCTTAGCCCTAACCCTAAACCTAAGCCTAATCCTAGACCTAATACAAAGCATAACACTAGCCCTATCACTAGCTCTAACCCTATCCATTACCCTAATGATAACCCTAATGCTTCTGCTACCCTAGGCCAAAACCTAATCCTATCCTTATCCCTAACCCTATCCATTACCCTACACCTAACCTGAACTCTAAACCCAAAACTACCATTAACCTATCCTTAACCATATAGATAACACGAGCCTTAAACCTTAACCTTAATCTAATAAAAACCCTAGCCCTGACCGTGACCCTAATAATACCCATAGCTCTAAACCTGACCGTAACAAGAAACCTGACCCTTACAATAGATGTAGCTATAAACCTAACCCTAAAACCCTCTTTAACTGTAACCCTAGACCTGACATTAGCCTAGCTCTAAACCTAGTCCTAATCCTAACACAAACCTTAGCCCACATCCTAGACATAAACCTCACCTTAATCATAAATCTAAACAAACCATAACCCTAATTCTAATCCTCACCTACTCCTAAAAGTAGCTAAAATCCTATCCCTTAACCTAACCCTAACCCTAACCCTAACCCTAGCCCTAAACCTAGGCCAAACCCTATCACTAACCCTAGTCCTAATCCCAGCCCTAATTTAGACCGATCCATAACTCAACCCTAACCCTAACCCTAAGACTAACTCAAACTCTTGCCCTAGCCTTATACCTAGTTCTAACCATATTCTTTACCATCATCCTAAACCTAGCCTTAAACTTAGCCCTAATCCTAGCCCTATCCTTATCCCTAGCTCAAAGAATAGATCTAAACCTAACTCTAAATCCAACCCTAAAACTAAACCTAAACCTCACAGTAAAACTAGCCTTAATCCTAACATTAATCCTAAAACTAGCCCTAACTCTACCCCTAGCCCTAAAACAAACTGAATCATAACCCTAACACTAATATTTAACCTAAACCAAACCCTAATCCTACACCTAGCCCTAATCCTATCTCTAATTCTAGTCCTAACCATAACCTGAAAACTAATCGGACACTAACTCTGACCCTCACATTAAACCTAGCTCTATACATCATTGTAACCATAAACTTAAACTTAACACTAGACGTAGCCCTTACCCTGACCCTATCACTAGCTCTAATCATAACACTACTTCATATATTAGCTATAGCCTTAACCCTAGCCCTACCCTAACCCCCAAACTGGACTTATTCTGAGTCCTAACCCTAGTTCTTTTTTATATTTATTATTTTTTTAGTTTTTGGTGGAACACAACATCTTTATTTTATTGGTAAGTGGTGCTGAGGATCGAACCCAGAGACCTGTGCATGCCAGAAGCATGCTACTTCTTGAGACCAATCCCCAGGCCCTAAACCTAGTTTTAACCCTAAATGTAAACCTAACCCTAACCCAAACAAAAGCCCTAATCCTATACATTACCCTACCCCTAATCATATGTCTAACCCTATCCATTATCCTAATGATAACCCAACCTTTATGCTAACCCCAGGCCTAAACCTAACCCTATCCATTAGAGTAAACCACACCTAAACCCTAAACCTAACACTTTCAGCACTTTAACCCTAAACCTAGTGATACTTTAAGCCCTAAACCTAAACCCTAACCTAACCCAAATCATCACCTTGATCCTGACCCTAATAATAACCCTAGCTCTAAAACTTACACTTAGTATAAACCTAACCCCTACACTGGACCAAGCCATAAAACTAAAACTATCCCTAACTGTAACCCTTTACCTGACATTTTCCCTAGCCCTAATACTAGCCCTAACCCTAACACAAATATTAGCCCTGACACTAGCCCTAAAGCTAGCTTTAATCATAACCCTAAACCTAACCCTAGACCTAACCCTAATATTAACCCTTGCCCTAGCACTCAACCTAGCTATCACCCAATACCTTACCCTAAACATAACCCTAACTCTAACCCTAACCCAAAGTCCAAACTTAACACTAACACTAACCCTTATTTAGCCCTATTCCTAACCCTAACCCTAACCCTATCACTAAAAATAACTCTAACTCTCATAGTAGTCCTATCACTAGTTCTAACCCCAAACCTTACCATAATCCTAAACCTAACCCAAACTCTAGTCCTAACCTTTACCCTATCCTTACCCTAGACCTAACCATAGATCAAAACCTAACTCTAAATCTAACCCTAACCGGAATCCTAAGCCTAACCATTATAAATATATTTATATTTAGACTCTCTGTCTACAGATGTTGGCTTCAAATATTATTTAGAATATAGTCATTAGTTTCATAAAAGGCATACCAATTCTGGTGGTGTATAGAGAACTGATGGTCAAGGGTAGGATGCTATGTTAAGGGGGAAATAATTGAAGGTATGTGATGATTCTAACTTAGCAAATTTGTAGGAGAACTCTAATGAAGAGACAGGGGGAATTTATGGAAGAAGGTATAAATTGAAACTCTTTATCTGTATTCATAATATTACTCTATGTATAAATAGTAAAATTTAGCAGGCTGAAAGTGGGATAGAGGGAGAAAGAAAAAAGAAGAAGAAATAACAAGGAAAAAAAAAGAAAGAGAGGGAGAAAAAATAAGAGCAAATAAAGGGGTGGTGAGGTGGGGCCTATGCAACTCCTCTATATTATACAATTCTTGTGATTCAGTTCTTAAAGTCCAATTTCAGGGAAAGTTCTTGGTTTCATATATGTTGTGGTTGTGAGGACCAGAGGGGGAAGGGTAGAGGAGAATGGATGAGAAAAGCAAAAAAAAAAAAGTAAGAAAGAAAAAAATAGTCTCTCAGAATTCTGTTTTCTTTTGTTGCAGTAGGTGGAGTTGTCAATTCCTAGCTTGAGTCTCTGTGCTCAGTGTGGTGGAGGTAGCCAGGGTGAGAGGGCTTGAGATTCTACCTGGAGCCTCCCTACTCTTAGTCTCTGAATAGGAAATGAGGTGCCTGTACAGTTGCTGTTCGACATTGATAGCTACACTCCCCAAAAGCTTGTGAGAAAAATCTTGAGTTTTCACAGCTGGAGGTAGGGGAGTTGGAAATCAGGTACCTGATAAGCTGCAGAACCAAAATGGTAGCCATGCCCACCAATAGATGGCGAGTAAGGTTTTCCAAGATGGATTCAATCTATTACCCATGTATGGTGTTTGGTGAAGTGGGTGGTCCTGGAGTGACCTTGCACTGTGTCCAGAGCTCAGTCTGGAGACCCGAAAGCAAACCCTCTGTGTTCTGTGCTGCCTTCTATCTGCACAGAGAGCACCCGTGCGGCTGAGACTGCTGTCTGCACCCAGAGAACCTGTGCAGCTCAGCCTTCCATCTGGGCCAAGAGCACCCATGGAGCCCTATTTTTTTCAAATTTCTAAGATACTGGGCAGGATTCATCTTTTACTTAGCCTTACTGTGTTCCACAGGTTTGGGCCCTGTCGGTTCAATGGTTCGCTGTCAGGAACAGTTTATATTTTCAGGTTTCCCTTCATCATGGCTTATTGATGTGAATGAAAATTGAGTTGGAAATCATACTGGGTTGGCAGGAGGTTTTGAAACTTCACACAATCAGTTTTCAGTGGGCACTTTCTGTTTTCTTTCTTTTGAAGGTAGGCCAAAGCTGAAGCATGCAAAAGCAACTGTATCCAAAGTCCCTTAAGGAGAAAGCAGAGAAACATATGTACTGAAATAAGTCTCTCAACAATTTTATCAGATTTCTTTGATACTGTGCAGTATTCATCTTTTAGCTTGCTCCACTAGGCTCCCCAAGGTTGGCACTTCTAGGATCAATGGTTCTCTAAACAGGTAAGGGTTAGTGTTACGGTTATGGCTAGCTGTAGAGCTAGTGTTAAATTTAGAGTTTGTGTTGTTGAAATTTCTTTGATACTGGGAAGATTGATATTTTACCTAGCCTTACTATTTGCCCGTTTTGGGCCTTCTTGGTTCAATAGTTCGCTGTTGGGAATAGTTTATTTTTCATGTCTCACTTCATTTTGACTTATATGGTTAAATGCATATGGAGCTGGAAATCAGAGGGTTGGTGCTACCTGGTTGAAACTTCACATACTCAATCAGTTCTCTGTGGGCACTCTCGGGTTTCTTTCTTGTAAAGTAGCCATAAGCTGAAGCATGCAAAACAACTTTATCCAAGAGCACTTTAGGAGAAAACAGGGCAATATGCATGTACTGAAATGCCTCCCCAAATTATTTGGTCAGATTTCTTTGATACTGTGCAGGATTCCTCTGTAAGCATGCCCCACAAGTCTCCCCAAGTTTAAAACTTTTATGATCAAAGGTTCTCTTAACAGGTTAGGCTTAGTGTTAGGTTAGAGTTAGGGCAAGTGTTAGAACTAGTGTTAGGGTTAGGGTTAGTTTTTTTCAACCTTTTGGATACTGGGCAGAATTTATCTTTTTCCTATTCTTAGTATGCTCCCCATGTTTGGGCCTCCTAGTAAAAGGGTTTGCTCTCAGGAGCAGTTTTAATTTTTACCTTTCACTTCATTTTGCCCTATAAGGGTGAATGGAAATGGAGCTGGACTTAAACAGGGTTTGTGCTAGCTGTTTGAAACTTCACACACTCAATCAGTATTAAGATAGAGCTAGGGTTACAACTAGTGTTTTGTTAGATTTTGTATTGTTCAAATTTCTTTGATACTGAGCAGGAGTCAATTTTTACCTAACCTTACTATACAATATTCTCTAGGTTTGGGCCTCATGGGTCAAGGGTTTGCTCTCCTGAACAGTTTGTATTTTAAGTTTTCATTTCCTTTTGACCTATGCGTATAAATGGAAATGGAGCTGGAAATCCAACAAGGTTGGTGCTAGCTACTTGAAACCTCACAAACTCAATCAGTTTTCTATGGGAATTCTCTGGTTTATTCTTTGTAAAAGTAGCCCTAAGCTGAAGCATGCAAAGCAACTTTATGTGAGAGCACTTTAGGAGAAAACAGGAAAATATGCATGTACTGAACTACCTTGCCAATTATTTGGTCAGATTTCTTTAATATTGTGAAAGATTTATCTGTTAGCCTACCCAACTTGGCTCCCCAAGTGTGGGACTTCTAGGATCAAAGGGACTTTAAACAGGTTAAGGTTAGCATTAGGGTTAGTGTTAGGACTAGGATTAGACCTAGTGTTAAGGTAAGAGTTAGTTTTGTTTTCAAATTTCTATGATACTCTGCAGGATTCATCTTTTTCCTATTTTGACTATACTCCAAATGTTTGGGACTTCTACATAAAGGGTTTGCTTTCAGAAACAGTTTCAGTTTTCATGTTTTTCTTCTTTTTGCCCTATAGGGGTGAATGGAAATGAAGCTGGAAATCAAATAGGGTTTGGGCTAGCTGCTTGAAACTTTCACACACTTCATCAATTTTCAGCGAACATAATCTGGTGTTTGCTGTGGAAGTAGCCCTAAGATGAAGTAGAAAGAAAGAGCTTTATCTCTGAGTGCTTTAGGAGCAAGCAGAATACCCATGTACTGAAAGAGCTTCAAATTTTTTTGGTCAGATGAATTTGATACTGTACAGGATTCATCCTTTACCTAGCCTTAGTAAGCTCCCCAAGATTGGGCCTTCAAGGTTCAATGGTTCAGTGTCAGGAACAGTTTGAATTTTTAGGTTTCGATTCATAATGGCCTATAGGTGTGAATGGCAATGGATCTGGAAATCAAACAGGATTGGTGCTAGCTGCATGAAACTTCACACACTCAATCAGCTCTCTGTGGGTACTCTTTGGTTTTTCTTTATGAAAGTACATTAAGCTGAAGCATGGAAAAAATTCATCCATGTGCACTTTAAGAAAAAAAAAACAGGGAAATATGAATGTACTGAAATACTTCACCCAATTTTTCATCAAATTCTTTGATACTGCACAAGATTCATCTGTTAAGTTGTGCTGCTAGGCTCCCCAAGTTTGGGACTTCTATGATCATAGGTACTCTAAACAGGTTAGAATTAGGTTAGGGTTTAGTTAGATCTAGTGTTAGCGTGAGTTTTGTTCAAATTCATTTGATACTTGGTGTAATTCATGATTTACCTAGCCTTAATATTTTCCCCAGGTTTGGGCCATATCCCTTCAATAGTTTGCTGTCAGTTACAGTTTGTATTTTAAGGTTTCCTTCATTTTGACGTATACGGGTAAATGGAAATGGAACTTGAAATCAAACAGGGTTGGTGCTCGCTGCTTAAAATTGCACACACAAAATCAGTTCTATGTGGGCACTTTCTGATTTTTTCCTTGTGAAAGTTTCCCAAAGCTGAAGCATACAAAAACATATTTATCTGAAAATACTGTTGGAGAAAACAGGGAAGTATACATGTACTGAACTACCTCCCCAAATTATTTGGTCAGATTTCTTTAATACTGCACAAGATTCATCTTTTAGCTTGTCCCACTAGGCTCCCTTAATTTGGAACGTCTATGATAAAAGGTTCTCTAAACAGATTAGGGTTAGGTTTATGGTTAGGTTAAGGGCTAGGTTTAAACTATTGTTAGGGTTAGAGTCAGTTTTGTTCATGTATCTTTGATACTGGGAAGGATTCATCTTTTACCTCGCCTCACAATGTCCCCTGGTTTTGGTCTTCTCGGTTCAATTATTCGCTGTCAGGAACAGTTTGTATTTTAATATTTCACTTTATTTTGAATTGTTTTGTTGAAGAGAAATGGAGCACAAAATCAAACAGTGTTGGTTCTAGCTGCTTGAAACTGCACACACTCAATCAGTTCTCTGTAAGCACTCTCTGTTTGTTCCTTATGAATATTGCCCTCAGATGAAACATGCAAAGCACCTTTATCCCAGAGCACTTTGGGAGAAATCAAGGAAGTATGCATGTACTGAAACACTTCCCCCAATTATTTGCTCCGATTTCTTTGATACTGTGCAGGATTCACCTGTTAGCTTGCCCCACTAGGCTCCCTTAGTTTGGGACTTCTATGATCAAATGTTCTCTAAACAGGCTAGGGAGAGCTGTAGGATTAGGATTAAAGATAGATCTAATGTTACGTTTACAGTAGTTTTGTTCAAATTTCTTTGATACTAGGCAGGATTTATCTTTTACCTAGCCTTACTTTGTTCCCCAGGTTTGGGACTTCTAGGTTCACTGGTTTGCTGTCAGTATTTCAGTTTTTATCTTAAGGTTTCACTTCATTTGACCTATATTGGTAAATGGAAATGGAGCTGGAAATCAAACAGGGTTTTTGCTAGCTGCTTGAAACTTCACACTCTCAATCAGTTGTCTGTGAGGATGCTCTGGTTTTATCCTTTTGAAAGTATCCCAAAGATAAAGTATCCAAAAACAACACTATGCGAGAGCATCATAGGAGACAACAGAAAAATATGCTTGTACTGAACTACCTCCTCCAATCACTTGGTCAGATTTCTTTGATACTGGGCAGGATTCATATGTTAGCTTGCCCCACTAGGCTCCTCAACTTTGAGACTTCTGTGATCAAAGTTCTCCAAACAGGTTAGGGTTAGGCTTATGGTTAGTGTTAGGTCTAGTGTTAGGGTTAGAATTTGTCTTGTTCAAATTTCTTTGATACTGGGCAGGATACATTTTACCTAGCCTTAATATGTTCCCCAGGTTTCGGACTTCTCGGTTCAATTCTTTGCTAACAGGAACAATTTGTATTTTATGGATTCACTTCATTTTGACCTACATGGGTAAATGGACATGGAGCTGGAAATCAAACAAGGTTGGTGCTAACTGCTTGAAACTTCACACAATCAGTTCTCTGTGGGCACTCTCTGGTTTGTTCCTTGTGAAATTAGTAATAAGCTGAAGCATGCAATACAAATTTATCTGAGATCACTTTAGAAGAAAACAGAGAAATATGCTTGTACTGAAATAGCTCCCCCAATTATTTTGTCAGATTTCTTTGAAACTGCCCATGATTTATCTGTAAGCTTGCCCCACTAGACTTCCCAATTTTGAAACTTCTATGATCAAAGGCTCTCTAAACAATTAGGTTTAGGGTTAGACTTAGTGTTAGGACTAGGTTTAGACCTAGTGTTAGGGTTAGAATTGTTTTTTTTTTTTTTTTAATTTCTATGATACTGGGCAGGATTCACCTTTTTTCTATTTTGACTATACTCCAAATATTTGGGCATCCTATGTAAAAGGGTTTTCTCTCAGGAACAGTTTCAATTTTCATATTTCTTTTCTTGTTTCCCTATAGGGGTGAATGGAAATGAGGCTAGAAATCAAACAGGGTTTGTGCTAGCTGCTTGAACCTTCATGCCCTCAATCAGTTCTCAGTGAGCATTCTCTAGTTTCTTTCCTGTGAAGTATCACTAAGCTGAAGTAGAAAGAAACAGCTTTATCTCTGAGTGCTTTAGGAGCAAGCAAAATACACATGTACTGAAAGAGCTTTAAATTTTTTGGGTCAGATTATTTTGATACTGTACAGCATTCATCCTTGACGAACCTTAGTGGGGTCCCCAAGTTTGGGCCTTCAAGGTTCAATGGTTCAGTGTCAGGAACAGTTTGAATTTTTAGTTTTCACTACATTATGGCCTATAGGTGTGAATGGGAATGGAGCTGGAAGTCAAACAGGGTTTGTGCTAGCTGCATGAAACTTCACACATTCAATCACTTCACTGTGGGCATGCTCTTGATTGTTCCTTGTGAAAGTACCTTAAGCTGAAGCATGAAAAATCAGTTTATCCAAGAGGACTTTAGGAGAAAACAGGGGAAATAGGCATGTACTGAGACACCTCCCCCACTTATTGGTCAGATTTTTTTGATACTGGGCAGGAATCATCTGTTACCTTGCTTTCTAGGCACCACAGTTTGGGACTTTTATGATCAAGCTCTATGAACAGGAAAGGCTTAGTTTTAGGATTAGGGTTAGGTCTAGGGTTAAAACTAATATTTGGATTAGAGTTAGTTTTGTTCAAATTTCTTTGATACTTGTCAGAATTCATCCTTTACCTGGCATTACCATGTTTCCCAGGTTGGACCTTCTCAGTTCAAGGTTCACTGTCAGGAACAGTTTGTGTTTTAATGTTTCACTTCATCTTGGCTTCTATGGGTTAGGGTTAGTGTTAGGGCTATGGCTCGGTTTTGTTTTAGGGCTAGGACTAGGGTTAGGGCTAGATTTTGAATTAGTGTTACGGTTAGGGCTAGTTTTAGGGTGAGGTTTAGGCTTGGGGTTAGGGTTAGATTTAGAGTTAGGGTTAGATCCAGGGTTAGGATTATTTCTAGGGTTAGTGTTACAGTAAAGGATAGGGTCAGAACTAGGGAAATGGCTAGGATGAGAGTTAGATTTAGATTTAGGACTAGCCTTAGAGTTAGGATGAGGGTTAAAGCTAAATTAGGGCTAGGATTAGGGCTAGGGTTAGTGTTAGAGTTAAGTCCAGGGGTAGGGCTAGGTTTAGGATTAGAATTAGTTTTAGGATTAAGTTTAGGAGAATGGGTGGGGTTATAGCTAGCTTTAGGGCTAGGGTGAGGTTTAGAATTTGATTAGGGCTAGGGTTAGTGTTTAGGTTAGGATCAAGGCTAGGTTTAGGGCTAGGGTTTCTGTTAGGTTCAGGGCTAGAACTAGGGCTAGGGCTATGTTTAGGCTAAGGTAAGGTTTACAGTTAGGGGTATTATTAGGGTAGAGGTCAGGGTTAGCATTTGGTTAAGGTCAAAGTTTACAGTTGGGTCTTGAATTAGTGTTAGGTTCAGTCTTAGGGTTAGGGTAATTGTTAGGGTTAGGTTTAGGTTTCAGTGATGGTTTATGGTAATGGATGGGTTAGGTTTAGCAATAGGGTTAAGGTTAGCATTTGGTTAGGATTATGTTTAGTATAACAGATAGATTTAGAGCTAGGGTTAGGGCTAGTTTATTGTTTGGATTAAGTCTAGGATTAGAGTTAGGTTTAGGGCTAGGGATAGGCTTTGGTTTAGGATAAATGTTAGGTTTAGGGCTAGGGTTATGGTTATGTTAGGATAAGTGTTAGTGTTTGAGCTAGGGTTAGGGCTAGGGCAAGGGTTAGGTTTATGTTTATGTCTAGGGATATGTTTACGGTTAGGTTTTGGTTTAGGGTTCGGGTTATGTCTAGGTTTTTTATTACAGTTAGGGTTAGGTTTAGGGTAAGGGATAATATTAGATTTAGGGTTAGGATTAGGGTATAGATTAGGGCTAGTTTTAGGATTAGGTTTAGTGTATGGCTTAATGTTTCTGCTAGGGTTAGGGCTATGGTGAGGTTTAGGTTTATGGTTAGTTGTTATATGTTTATGTTTAGGGTTAGGTTTAGTGTTAGGGATAGGGTTAGAATTAGGGTTAGGGTTAGGGTAATTGACAGGCTGATAATTAAAGTTCGAGGTAGGATTAAGGTTAGGATAAAAGCTAGGGTTATGGTTATGGTTTAGGGTAGGGCTAGGGTAATGTTTATTTTAAGGATTTGGCTTTGAACTAGGGCTAGGTCTAAGGCAAGGTTTAGTGTTAGGGTTAGGGTTATGTTTAGGGCTAAGTTTAGGCCTAGGATTATGACTAGGTTTTGTGTTAGATTTAGGGCTAGTGTTAGGACTACAGTTAGGGTTAGGGTTACTGTTAGGGTTAAGATTAGGGTTAAAATAGGGTTAGGGCTAGGGTTATGTTTAGTTCTAGTATTAGTGTTAGGGTTATGGCTAGGTATAGTGTTAGGATTAGGTTTGGGGTTAGGGTCAGGTTTAGAATTAGGGTCAGAGTCAGTGTTCCGGATAGGATTAGGGTTAGGCTTAGGGCCAGAATTAGGATGAGTATTAGGTCTAGGTGTAGGGTAAATGTTTAGTTTAGGTTAAGGTTTATTGTTAGGGCTAGAGGTAGGATTTTGTTTAGGTGTAGGGCTAGAATTATAGATATATTTAGGATTAGTTTGGGGTCTAGATTTAGTGTTAGCATTAGGTATAGTTATAGTGTTACCGGTAGGGCTTGTGTTAGGTTTGGTTTAGGGTTAGGGCAAGGTTTAGACCTAGGGTTAATGTTAGGATCAGAATAAGTGATAATTTAAGTTCTTCTTTTCCTATTTTTATGCCTTTAATTTCTTTCGTCTGTCTAATTGCTCTGGCCAGTGTTTCGAGAACTATGGGATCAGGGTTAGGGTTAGAACAAGAATGAGGGCTAGGGTTAGGACTTATAATACTGTTAGTGTTTAAGTTAGGCTAAGGATTAGGGTTAGGACCAGGGTTAGCATTTGGTTTAGGGTTTGGCTTAGGGTAAGGGATAGGGTTAGAGCTAGGGTTAGGGTTAGGGTTAGGGTTAGGGTTAGGGCTGGTTAAGATTAGGGTTTAAGCTTGGTTCAGGCCTAGAGCTAGCGGTAGGATTTGTGTTAGGGTTAGGGTTGGGGTTATGACAATGAATAATGTACGGACTAGTGTTATGATTAGGGCTAGCTTTAGGGTTAGGGTTAAGGCTAGGTCTAGTGTTAGGGTTAATTTAAGGTTAGGGTGATGTTTAGAGCTAGGATTAGGGTTAGGATCAGTGTCAGGGTCAGGGTTATTTTTAGATTTAGGGTTAGGGCTAGGTGTAGGCTTATGATTTGGTTTAGGTTAATGGTTAGTGATAGGGAAATGGATTGGTTTTGTTTTATGGCTAGGGCTAGGGGTAAGGCAAGTTTTAGGATTAGCCTTATTGTTAGGGCTAGTGTTAGAGCTTGGATTAGGATTATGATTAAGGTTAAATGTAGAGTTAGGTTTAAATTTAGAGTTAGGTTTAAATCCAGGGTTGGGCTAGGGCTAAGGATAGAACTAGGGATAGGGCTATGGCAAGAGTTAGAGTTAGTCTTACAGCTAGGATTAGGGTTAGGATAGGACTAAATAAGTGCTAGTCCTAGGCTTAGTGTTAGTTTTAGGCCTAGGGTTAAGGCAAGGGTTATGGTTAGGTTTAAGATTATGGTTAGGTTTAGGGTTATGGTTAGGTTTAGGGTAAGGGATGGTGTTATAGCTAGGTTTAGGGCTAGGGCAAGGGTAAGAATTAGGGTTAAACCTC
>NW_026005843.1:358622-389830 GCF_001458135.2 Marmota marmota marmota | reverse complement strand
AAGGCTAGATTTAGGATTAGGTTTAAGTCCAGGTCTACTGTTAGGTTTTAGTCTAGTGTTAGGGTCAGGTTTAGAAGTAGGGTTTGTGTTAGGGTCAGAATAAGGGTCAGGGTTAGCATTCGGGTTTGGTATAGGATTAGAGCTAGAATGAGGTCTAGGTTTGGGAATATTTATAGGTTAGGATTTTGGTTAGCCTAAGGATGAAGCATAGGTCTAGAGCTACCATTAGGGTTAGGGTTATTCTTAGAGTAAAGGATAGCCTTAGAGCTAGGGTTAGGGCTAGAGTTAGGTTTAGGATTTGGATTAGGGCTAGTTTGGGGGTTAGGGTTAGAGCTAATGTTAGGGCAATGGCTAATGTAAGAACTAGAGTTACAATGAGGGTTAGTTTTAGGGTTAGGGTTATGGATAGGTCTAGTGTTAGGGTTAGGTTTAAATTTAGGATGCTATTTAGAGCTAGAGTTAGTGTTAGGATATGAGTCAGGGTCAGGGTTAGGGTTAGGACTTGAATTAGGAGTAGGTTTACTTTTAGGTTTCAGTTTAAGATGAGGAGGGTGTTTAGAGCTAGGGTGAGTGTTGGATATGAGTCAGGGTCAGGGTTAGATTTAAGGTTAGGTTTAGGACTCGAATTAAGGCTATGTTTAGGTCTAGGTGCAAAGTTAGGGTTTGGTTGAAATTAAGGTTTAGATTTAGGGCTATTGCTCAGTTTGTTTTATTGCTAGGGTTAGGGTTAGGGCTAGTTTTATGATTACCATTAAAGTTAGGGCTAGTTTTAGTGTTAGGCTTAGGGTTAGGGTTAGGGTTAGATTCCGAGTTAGGGTTATATCTAGGGTTAGGGTTAGGACTAAGGATAGGGCAAGGGTTAGGGCTAGGGTTAGGGCTAGGGTTAGGGTTACTGTTATGTATAGGGTTAGAACTAAGGGAAAAGGCTATTGTGAGAATTAGAGTTAGTCTTTGGGCTAGGATTAGGGTTAGGTTTACATATAAGGTTATCTGTAAGGCCAGTTTTAGGGTTTGCTCTAGGGTTACGGTCAGGTTTAGACCTAGGTTTTGTGTTAGAGTCAGAATAATGGTCAGGATTATCATTAGGTTTTAGGATAGGATTAGAACTAGAATGAGGGCTAGGGTCAGGACTATTAATATTGTTACTATTTTGGTTAGCCTAAGGATTAGGGATAGGTCTATGGTTACCATTAAGGTTAAGGTTTCACTTAAGTAAAGGATAGGTTTAGAGCTAGGGTTAGGGCTAGAGTTAGGGTTAGGGTTAAAGCTAGTTTTAGGGCTCAGATTAGAGCAAGTTTTTGTGTTAGAGTTAAGGCAAGGGTTAGGGCAATCCCTAATGTAAGAACTAGGGTTACAATTAGGGTTAGTTTTAGGGTTAGGTTTAGGGTAGGTCTAGTGTTAGGGTTAGGTTTAAAGTTAGGGTGATAATTAGAGCTAGGGTTAGTGTTAGGATATGATTCAGGTTCAGGGTTAGAGTTAGGACCCAAATAAAGGCTAGCGTTACTGTTTGGTTTTGGTTTAAGGTTAGGGTGGTGTTTAGATCTAGGGTGAGTTTAAGATATTAGTCAGGGTCAAGGTTAGTTTTAAGGTTACTGTTAGGACTCGAATTAAGGCTAGGGTTAGGTCTAGGTGTGGTGTTAGTGTTTTGTTTAAGTTAAGGTTTAGGGTTAGGGCTATTGCTCGGTTTTGTTTTACTGCTAGGGTTAGGGTTAGGGCTATTTTTACAATTAGCATTAGGGTTAGTGTTAGGCTTAGGCTTAGGGTTAAGGTTAGATTTAGAATTAGGTTTATATCTAGGGTTAGGGCTAGGAATAAGGATAGGGCTAGAGATAGGGATAAGGTTAGAGTTATGGTAAGAGATAGTGTTACAACTAGCAATAGGGCTAGTGTAAGAATTAGAGTTAGTCTTCGAGCTAAAGTTAGGGTTAAGGTTAGTGATAGGGCTAAAATTAAGGCTAGGATTATGGTTTGGGTTAGTGTTCAGCTTAAGCATAGAGTTAGGGTTAGATGTAGGATTAAGTTTAGGGTAAGGGATGGTGTTATAGCTAGATTGAGAGGTAGGGCGATGTTTAGAATTAGGGTTAGGGCTATGATTATGGTTAGGGTATTGATTAAGGTTAGGTTTAGGGCAATATAATGGCTAGGGTTTGTTTTATGTTTAGGCCTAGGATTTGAAGTATGGCTAATTTCAGGTCCAATATTATGTTTAAAGATAGTTTTAGATTTAGGATTATGGCTACATCTAGTGTAAGGTTTAGGTTAGGGTCAGGTTTAGGGATAAGCCTATTATTAAGATCAAGGTCTGGGTTAGGGTTTGGGATAGGTTAAGGCTTAAAGTGAGAGATAGAATTAGCTATAGGGTTAGGGTTAGGATAATGTTAGGCTTAATATTAGGATTCATGTTAGGTTTAGGGAAATGGATAGGGATAGGGTTAGAGATAGGGTTAGGTTTAGGCCTAGGGTTAGCTTTAGGGTTAGGGTTATAGTTATTATAATGGATAGAGTTAGAGCTAGGGTTAGGGCTATGCTTATTGTTATGATAAGGGCTAGGGTTAGTGTTAGGGTTAGGGTTAGGTTTAAAGCTCAGGTTAGGGCTCAGATTAGGGGTAGGTTTTGTGTTAAGTTAGTGCTAGGGTTAGGGTTTTGGCTAATGTAAGTACCAGGGTTATGATTATGGATAATTTTAGGGTTGAGTTTAGGACTAGGTTTAGTGTTAGGGTTAGGTTTAGGGTTAGGTTGATGTTTAGAGCTAGGGTTAGTGTTAGTGTCAGAGTCAGGGTCAGGGTTAGTTTTAGGGTTTGTTTTAAAACTAGAATTTGGGCTAGGGTTAGGGGTAGATGTATGGTGAGGGTTTGGTTTAGTTTAAGGGTTAGTGTTAGAGCTATGGCTCAGTTTTGTTTTAGGGTTAGGGCTAGGGTTAGGGCTAGTTTTAGGATTAGTGTTAGGCTTAGGATTAGTGTTATGGTTAGTCTTAGGCTTCGGTTTAGGGTTAGATTTAGAGTTAGATTTGGATCTAAGGTTAGTGCTAGGGCTATGTATAGAGCAAGGGTTAGCACTAGGTTTAGGGCTTGATTTAGGGTTATGGTAAGGAATAGGTTTAGAACTAATGATAGGATAGTGTGAGAGTTAGAGTTAGTCTTAGGTCTAGGGTTAGGGTTAGGGATAGGGCAGAATTAGGGATAAGATTAGGGCTAGGGTTTGTATTAGGGTTAGGGCTAGGGTTAGAGTTAGGGTTAGGGTTAGGATTAAGGCTAGGTTTAGGGCTAGGATAAGGACTGGATTTTTTGTTAGGGTTATGACTAGGATTAGGGCTAGGGCTAATATCAGGTCTAGGGTTACAGTTGAAAATAGTTTTAGTGTTGTGTTTGTGGCTAGGTCTAATGTAAGGTTTAGGTTAGGGTAAGGTTCAGGTTTAGAGCTAGGAGAATTATTAGGGTCAGGGTAAGGGTTAGATTTTGGTTGAGTTTAGGGTTTAGGGTTAAGGCTTGAATTAGCATTAGGGTCAGGGTTAGGGTAATGATAGGGTTTTGTTTAGGGTTCAGGTTAGGTTTAGGGTAATTGATAGTGTTAGCGTTAGCGATAGGGTTAGTGTTAGTCCTAGGGTTTGCATTAAGGTAGTGGTAATGTTTAGGAGAATGCATAGGGTTAGAGCTAATGTTAGGGCTAGGGTTATGGTTAGGAATAGGTCTTGAGTTAGGGTTAGGGTTACGGTTAGAACTAGGGTTAATTTTAGTGTTATGTTTAGCATAAGGGTTAGGTTTTGAGCTAGGGTTAGGCCTAGGGCGAGGGTTAGGACTAGAATTAGGTCCAGGGAAAAAATTAAAGTACAGTTAGGGTTAGAGTTAGGATTAGAGATAGCGTCATCATTAGGGGTAGGGTTATGGTTAGAATAATGGATATGGATAGATGTAGGTATAGCGTTATGGGTAGTGTTAGATTGAGGTTTAGGTTTAGGGTTAGGGCTATGGTTATGCTTAGTTTTATGGAAAGGGTTAGGGTTTGAGCTAGAGTTAGGTCTATGTCGAGTGTGAGGTTTAGGTTTAGGTCCAGGGTTAGCTTTCCGGTTATTTTAGAGTTATGGTTAGGACTAGGGTTATCAATAGGTTTATGATTAGGTTTAGGGTAATGGGTATGTTTAGAGCTAGGTTTAGGGCTAATGTTAAGTTTAGGATTAGCGCTAGTGTTAGGGGTATATTCAGGGATAGGTGTAGGTTTCTGTTTAGGGTAAGGGTTAGATTTTGAGCTAGGTTTAGGACTAATCGAGTGTTAGGTTAAGGTAAAGGTTAGGGTTATGCTTAGGGCTAGGTTTAGGCCTAGGATTAGATCTAGGTTTTGTATTAGGTTTAGGTCTAGGGTTAGGGCTGTGGGTAAGAGCTATGGTAATGGTTATGGCTAGTTTTAGGGTTAGGGTTATGGCTAGGTCTAGTGTTAGGTTTAGATATTCAGTTAGGGTCAGGTTTAGAGATAGGTTTACTTTTAAAGGCATGGTCAGTGTTTGCAATAGAGTTAGAATTAGAGTTACAACCAGAATTAGGACTAGGTTTAGTTTTAGAGGTATGGTTAGTGTTTGTTTTAGGTTAAGGTTTATTGTAAGGGCTTCAGCTAGGTTTTTGTTAAGGTCTAGGGCTAGAGTTAAGGCTAGATTTAGGATTAGTTTTAGGTCTAGGGCTAGTGTTAATGTTTTGTCTAGGGTTAGGGTGAGGTTTTTACCTAGGATTAGTGTTAGGGTCAGAATAAGGGTCAGGTTTAGAATGAAGATTTGGGATAAGGTTTGTGCTACAGTGAGGGCTAGGTTTAGGACTATTAATAGGGTTAGGGCTTTGGTTGGTCTAAGGATTAGGGATAGGTCTAGGGTTACCATTATGGTTAGAGTTTTGCTTACGAGAAGGGATAGGCTTAGAGCTAGCATTAGGGCTAGATTTAGGAATAAGGTTAGGGTTAATCTATGTTTAGGTCTAGGATTAGGGCTAGATTTTGTGTTAGGATTAGGACTAGGGTTAGGGCAATGGCTAATGTAAGAACTAGGGTTACAATTAGAGTTAGGGTTAGGGGTAGGTCTAGTGTTATGGTTAGGTTTAAAGTTAAGGTGATATTTATAGCTAGGGATAGTGTTAGGATATGAGTCAGGGACAGATTAGTTTTAGGGATAGGGTTAGGACTCAAATAAGGGCTAGGACAATTACTGTTAGGGTTCAGTTTAAGTTGAGGGCAGTGTTTAGAACTAGGGTGACAGTTAGGATATGGGTTCGGTCAGGGTTAGTTTTAAAGTTAGGTTTAAGACTCAAACTAAGGCTAGGGTTACTGTTAGGTTTCTGTTAAGTTTACGGTGGTGTTTAGAGCTAGGGCGAGTGTTAGGATCTGATTCAGGGTCAGGGCTAGTTTAAAGTTAGCTTTATTACTCCAATTAGGGCTAAGGTTAAGTCTAGTTTTGTGTTAGGGTTTTGATTAGGTTAAGGTTTAAGGTTAGGGCTATTGCTCAAATTTGTTTTAGTCTTAGTCTTAGGGTTAGGGCTAAGTATAAAATTAGTATGAGGGTTAGGTGTAGTTTTAGTGTTATGCTTAGGTGTAGGATCAGGTTAAGATTTGGAGTAAGGGTTAGATCTAGGTTAAAATTAGGTTTAGGGTAATGGATAGGGTTAGTTTTAGGGTTCAATGTAGGTATAGGGTAATGGAGGGATTTATGGTTTGCGATAGGGTTAGTGTTAGGCCTAGGGTTAGCATTAGGAATGGGGTTATCATACGGGTAATGTACAGGGTTACAGCTAGGGTTATGGTTAGGATTAAGGCTAGAGTTAAGGTTAGAGATTGAATTAGGGCTAGTAACCCTAGCTTAGAGAAGGGTTATAATTAGGTTTAGGGTAAAAGTAAGGTTTTGAGCTAGGGTTAGTTCTAGGGTGAGGGTTAGATTTAGTGTTAGGTCTAGTGTTAGAGTTATAGAAATGGTTAGGGTTAGGTTTAGTGTTAGGGCTAGGGTTTTCATTAGAGTTAGGTTTAGGTTTAGGTAATAGGTTGGATTAGATGTAAGGTTAGCTTTAGGGTTGAGTTTAGTTTTAGGGCTAGGTTTAGTATTGTGTTTAGGGTAAGGGTTAGGTTTTCAGTTAAGATTAACGTTATGGCAAGGATTAGGTTTAGGTTTATGTCTAGGGTTAGGTTTATGGTTTGGATTAGGTTTTCTGTTAGGATTAGGGCTAGGGTTATCATTATGGTTAGGGTTAGAGTTAGGGTAATTGTTAGGATTAGGGCTAGGCTTAAGGTTAGTATTAGGGCTAGGGTTAGGGTTATTGTTAGTGATAGTCTAGGATTTTTTTTAGGCTAATGTTTAGGCTTTGAGCTAGGTTTAGGATTAAGGTGAGGGTAGGTTTAGGGTAGGTCTAGGGTTAAAGTTAGGGTTATGCTTAGGGTAGGTTTAGGCCTCTGATTAGGACTAGGTTTTGTTTTAGGTTTAGGCCTAAGGTTAGTGCTATAGGTAATGTAATATCTAGGGTTCTAATTGTGGTAGTTTTAGGGATAGGGTTATGGCTAGGTCTAGTGTTAGGTTTATATTTTGGTTTAGGGTCAGTTTTGTAGCTAGGTTTATTGTTAGTGTCAGTGTCAGTGTTCAGGTTAGGGTGAACACAATAATTAAGGCTAGGGTTAGGTCTAGGGGTAGTGTTAGTGTTTGGTTTAGATTAAGGGTTATTGTTAGGGATAGGACTAAGTTTTTGTTTAAGGCTAGGGCTAGAGTTTTCACTAGATTTAGCATTATGTTTAGGTCTAGGGCTAGTGTTAGGCTTAGGTTTAGCTAAAAGTTTACTTGGTAGGGCTAGATTCAGAGTTCAGTTTAGGCTAAGGGTCAGGTTTAGACCTATAATTAGTATTAGGTTCAGAATAATGGTGAAAGTTAGGGGTTAGGTTTTGGATTAGGGTTAGAGCTAGAATGAGGGCTAGGGTTAGGAGTAGTAATAGGGTTATTGTTTTGTTTAGGCTAAGGATTAAGATTAGGACTAGGATTACCATTGTGGATAGTGTTTGGCTTAGGTTAAGGGATAGGGTTAGAGCTAGGGATAGGGTTACAGTTAGGTTTAGGGCTAGGGTTAGGGTTAGGTTTCGAGTTAAATCTAGTGTTAGGGCTCAGATTAGGGCTATTTTTGTATTAGGGTTAGAGCTAGGGTTAGGGCTAGTGTTACGGTTAGGTTTAGGGCTAGGTTTAGGGTTAGGTTTAGAGTTAAATCTAGTGTTAGTGCTCAGATTAGGGCTATTTTGTGTTACGGTTAGAGCTAGGGTTAGGGCTATGACTAATGTAAGAACTAGGGTTATGATTAGGATTAGTTTTAGGGTTAAGGTTTGGGTTAGGTCTAGAGTTAGCATTAGCTTTAGTGTTAGGACGATATTTAGAGCTAGGCTCAGTGTTTGAATATGAGTCTGGGTCAGGGTTAGTTTTAGTCCTAGGACTCAAATTTGAGCTAGTTTTATAGTTAGTTGTAGGGGAAGGGTTTGATTTAGGTTAAGGTTTAGGGTTAGAGCAATGGCTTGGTTTTGTTTTAGGGCTAGGGCTGAGGTTAGAATTAGTTGTGGGATTAGCAATAGTGTTCAGCTAGTGGTATGGTGAAGTTTAGGCTTAAGGTCAGGGTTAGATTTAGAGTTATGGTTTGATCTATGGTTAGGGCTATGCCTGGGGTTAAGGCTAAGTTTAGGGCTAATGTTAGGGTTACGGTAATGGATAGGGTTAGAAATAGAAATAGGGCTAGTTTGAGAGTTAGAGTTAGTCTTAGGTTTAGTGTTATTAGTTCTCTTAGGGTTAGGGCTAAATTAGGGCTAGAATTCGTGCTAGGTTTAGTGTTATGTTTAGGCCTATGATTAGTGTTAGTGTTAGTGTTAAGTTAAGGGTTAGTTTTAGCGGAAGGGATGGGGTTATAGCTAGGTTCAGGGCTAGGGTGAGAGTTAAAATTAGAGATAGGGCTAGGGTAAGGGTTCAGATTAGGATTAAGGCTAGGTTTAGGTCTAGGATCAGGGCTAGGGTTTGTGTTATGGTTAGGCCTATATTAGGGCTAGGGCTAATATGAGGTCTAAGGTAATTATGGTTAGGGATATTTTCCAGTTTAGGTTTATGGCTAGGTGTAGTGTAAGGATTAGGTTGAGAAATAGGGTCACTTTTAGAACTAGGGTATTGTTAGGGTCAGGGTCAGGGTTAAGATTTATTTAGGTTAAGATTTAGTATTAGGGCTCAAATTAGCATTAGGGTAAGTTTTAGGGTTAGGGTAATGGATATGGTAAGGTTTAGGGTTCAGATTAGGTTTAGGGTAATGGATATGTTTAGGGTTATATATAGGGTTAGTGTTATCCTAGGGTTAGCATTAGGGTTATGGTTAGGGTTAGGGTTAAGGTAATGGATAGGATTAGTGGTAGGGTTAGGGCTAGGATTATGGTTAGTATTAAGGCTAGGTTAAGATTAGGTTTAGGTTTAGGGTTAGGGTTAAAGCTAATGTTAGGGCTCAGATTAGGGCTAAGATTTAGATTAGGTTAGGGCTAGGGTTAGGGCTATGGCTAATGTAAGATCTAGGGTTATTATTTGGGTTAAATTTAGAGTAAGTGTTTGGCCTAGGTCTAGTGTTAGCATTATCTTTAGGGTTAGTGTGATATTTATAGCTAGGGTTAGTGTTAGGATATAAGTCAGGGTCAGGGTTAATTTTAGGCTTAGGACTCAAATTAGGGTAAGGAGGTTATGGCTACGTGTAGGGTTACAGTTTAAGTTAATGTGTAGGGTTAAGGCAATGGCTAGGTTTTGTCTTTGGGTTAAGGCTAGGGTTAGGTCTAGTGTTAGTATTAGAGATAATGTTAGGTCTAGTGGTAGGGTGAGGTTTAAGCTTAGGGTTAGGGTTAGATTTAGAGTTATGGTTAGGTCTAGGAATTGGTCTGGGGCTAGGATTAGGGCTAAGATTAGGTCTTATGTTAGGGTTATGGTAACTGATAGGGTTAGAATTAGAAATAGGGCTAGGGTGAGTGTTAGAGTTAGTTTAAGGCCTAAGGTTAGGGGTAGGGTTAGAGTTAAATTAGGGCTAGGTTTAGCACTAGGTTTAGTGTTAGGGTTAGGCCTATGGTTAGGGATAGAGTTAGGGTTAGTGTTAGGGTAAGGGTTAGGGTTAGATTTAGGGGAAAGGAATGGGTTATAGCTAGATTCAGGGCTAATGTGAGGGTTACAATCAGGGGTAGGGCTAGGGTTAGGGTTCAGGTTAGGATTAAGGCTAGGATGAGGGCTAGGGTTTTTATTAGGATTAGGGCTAGTATTAAGGCTAGGGCTAATATCAGGTCTAAGTGTATGGTTAGGGTTAGTTTTTGGGTTAGGTTGTGGCTAGGCCCTGTGTAAGGGTTAGCTTTAGGATAAAGGTCAGGTTTAGACCTAGGTATATTATTAGGGTCAGGGTCTGGGTAGAGTTTGGTTTAGGTTAAGGTTTAGGGTTAAGGCTTAATTTAGTGTTAGGGTTAGAGTTAGGGTTAGGGTAATAGATAGGGTTAGGTTTAGGGTTCAAGTTAGGTTAGAGTAATGAAAAAGGTTAGGGTTAGGAATAGGTTAGCGTTAAGCCTAGGGATAGCATTTAAGTTAGGCTCATCTTTAGGGTAATGGATAGGGTTAGAGCTAAGGTTAGGGCTAGGGTTATGGTTAGGATTAGGGCTAGTATAGGGTTAGTCCTAGGGTTAATGTTAGGGTTAGGTTTAGGGTAAGTGTTAGCATTAGAGCTAATGTTAGGGCTAGGACAAGGGTTAGAGTTAGGGTTAGGCCTAGGGGTACACTTAGGGTTACAATTAGGGCTAGGTTTAGGGCTAGGATAATGGCTAGGTATTGTGGGAGGTTTATGGCTAGCATTAGGACTATGGGTAATGTAAGAGCTAGGATTATGTTTATGACTAGTTTTAGGGTTAGGGTTATGGATAAGTCTACTGTTAAGATTAGGTTTTGGGTTAGGATAAGGTTTAGAGCTAGGGTTTGGGTCATGGTAAGGATCAGTGTTTGGGTTATAGTTAGGTTTAGGGTTAGGGCCAGAATTAGGACTAGCACTGGTTCTAGGGATAGGGTTAGTCTTTGAATTAGGTTAAGGGTTATTGTTAGGGCTAGTGCTAGGATTTTTTTAGGGTTAGGGATAAATTTATGACACTATTTAGGATTAGGTTTGGTCCAGTTCTAGTGTTATGGTTAGGTTTAGGTATAGTTTTACCGGTAGGGGTACTGTTAAGGTTTCATTTAGGGTTGGAGTCAGGTTTAGATCTAGGGTTAGTGTTAGGGTCAAAATAAGGGTCAGGGTAAGTGTTTGGGTTACGGTTGGAGCTAGAATGAGGGCTAGGGTTAGGACTAGTAATAGAGTTAGGTTTTGGGGTAGGCTAAAGATTAGTGTTAGGTCTAAGGTAGCATTAGGGTGAGGGTTTGGCTTAAGGTAAGGGATACTTTTAGAGGTAGGGTTAGGGTTTGTGTTAGGGTTAGGTTTAGGGCTATGGTTAGGGTTAGGGTTTAAACTAGGGTTAAGGCTCAGATTAGGGCTAGGATTTGTGTTAGCATTAGGGCTATGGCCAACGTAAGAACCAGGTTTCCAATTAGAGCTAGTTTTAGGGTTAGCATTAGGACGAAGTTTAGAGCTAGGGTTAGTGTTAGGGTCTGAGTCAGAGACAGGGTTATTTCTAGGGCTAGAGTTAGGGCTCAAATTAAAGCTAGGTTTAGGTCTAGGTGTAGGGTTAGGGTTTGGTTTAGGTTAAGGGTTAAAGTTATGGTTATTGCTCGGTTTGTTTTAGGGCTAGAGTAGGGTTAGAGCTATTTTTCCAATTAGCATTTGGGTTAGAGCTATTGTTAGGGTGAGGTTTTTGCTTAATGTTAGGGTTAGATCCATGTTTAGGGCTAGGGTGAAGGTTAGGCTAGGGATAGGGCTAAGTTTTGGTTTATGGTAAGGGATAGGTTTAGAACTAGGACTAGGGCTAAGGTGAGAATGAGAATTAGTCTTAGGGTAGGGCTAGGGTTAGGTTTAGTGTTAGGCTAAATTAGGGCGAGGATTAGCCCTAGGGATATTTTTAGGTTTAGGCCTAGGTTTAGAGCTAGTGTTAGGGCTAGTGATAGGGTTAGGGTAAGGTATGATGTTACAGCTAGGTTTACGGTTATAGCAATGGATAAAATTAAGGTTAGGGCTATGGTTAAAATTAGGATTAGAATTAAGGCTAGGCTTAGAGCTAGGATTAGAGCTAGGGTTTGTGTTATGTTTAGGGCTAGGACTAATGACAGGTCTAGGGTTATGTTTAGGAATAGTTTTACGGTTAGGTTTCTGGCTAGGTCTATTTTAAGGGTGAGGTTAAGTGTTGGGGTCAGGTTTACAGGTAGCGTATTATTAGGGTCAGAGTCAGTGTTAGGGTATGGTTAAGGTTCACATTTAGTGCTAGGGCTCAAATTAGCATTAGGGTTAGGGTTAGGGTTAGCGTAATGGTTATGGTTAGGTTTAGGATTCAGGTTTGTTTTAGAGTGATGAATAGGGTTAGGGTTAGTGATAGAGTTAGGGTTAGGACTAGGGATAGAATTTGGTTAGGGTTATGGTTAGGCTAATGGATAGGATTAGAGCTACAGTTAGGGCTGGGGTTATGGTTAGGTTATGGCTATGATTAGGGTTAGGCCTTAGGTTAGAATTTGGTTAGGATTGTGGTTAGGGTAATGGATAGTATTCAAGCTAGGTTTAGGGCTAGGGTTATGGTTAAAATTAGGGCTATGGTTCAGGTTAGGTCATGGTTAGTGTAACAAATAGGATTAGAATTGCAGTTAGGGCTAGGGTTATTGTTCGGTCATGGCTATGATTAAGGTTAGGACTTTGATTAGAATTCAGTTATGGTTATGGTTAGGGTAGTGGATAGGATTCGAGCTAGGGTTAGGGCTAGGGTTATGGTTAAGATTAGTGCTATGGTTCAGGTTAGATTTTAGGCTAGGACAGGTTTAGGGTTAGGGTTAGGTTTAGGTTAAGTGTTTAGGCCCGAGTTAGAGTTAGGGTTAGTATTAAAGCTAGGGTGAGGGCTCGGATTAGGGCTAGGTTTTGGGTTAGGTTAGGGCTAGTGTAGCAATGTCTAATGTAAGATCTAGGGTTACAAATAGGCCTAGTTTTAGGGTTAGCATTAAGTCTAGATCTAGTGTTAGGAATAGGTTTAGGTTCAGGGTGATGATTAGAGATAGGGTTAGTGATAGGGTCAGAGACAGGATCAATGTTACCTTTAGGGTTAGGGATAGGACTCAAATTAGGGCTAGGGTTAAGGCTAGGTGTAGGGTTAGGGTTTGTGTTAGGGTTAGGTTAAGAATTAGAGATAGGGCTAAGGTCAGGTCTAGGGTTAGTGTTAGTGCTATGGCTCAGTTTTGTTGTAGAGCTAGGGCTAAGGTTAGGGGTAGATTCAGGATTAGCAATAGTGTTAGGGGTAGTGGTAGGTTGAGGTTTAGTCTTAGATTTTTTGTTATGGTTAGTTCTAGGTTTAGGGCTAGGGCTAGGATTAGGGCTAAGTTTAAGGCTAGTGTTAGGGTTGCGGTAACGCTAGGGTTAGAACTAAAAATAGGGCTAGAGCTAAAGGTAGAGTTATTCTTTGGGCTAGGTTCAGGAGTAGGTTTAGGGTTAGGGCTAAATTAGGGCTAGGATTAGCGCTAGGGTTAGTGTTAGGTTTAGGCTTAGCATTACGGCTAGAGTTAGGATTAATGTTAGGGTAAGGGTTAGGTTTAGAGTTAGGGGAAAGTGGGGTTATAGCTAGGTTTAGGACTAGGGGGGAGCATTATACTTAGAGTTAGGGCTAAAGTTAGGGCACAGTTTAAGATTAAGGCTAGGTTTAGGGCTAGAATGAGGGTTTGTATTAGGTATAGGGATAGGAATAGTGTAGGACTAATGTCAGGTCTAGTACTATGGTTAAGGACAGTTTTAGGGTTAGGATATGGCTAGGTCTAATGTAATGGTTAGGTTTAGGGTAAAGGTCTATCTGTCCCGAACTATAACCCGAGACCGGACACTATCTCTAGCACCAATTCTTGCCATAACCCTAAAACAAACCCTAGCCCTCAACCTAGCCCTAAACCTAGTCTTATTAATAACCAAAACCATAACCGTAGCCCTAACCATAATTCTAATTTTCTACCTAGCCCTAAACCTTGCTATAATCCCATCCCTTCCCCTAAACCTAACCCTATCCCTAAACCTAAACCCAAGCCTAACACTAGGCCTAACCCTAACACAGACCCTAGACCTAATTCTAGCCCTAATTTAGCCCCCAAACAAGCACTAATCAGAGAGTTAACACTACCTTTAACCCTAACCATAACCATAACCCTAGCCCTAACCCTTACCCTAAACCTAACCCTAACCCCAAACCTTGCCCTATCCCTAAAACTTACCCAAGCCCTAATCCTAACCGTAACCCTAGCCCTAACCCTAGCTGTAATCTTTTCCATTACCCTAACCCTAATCATACCCTAGTGCTAACTCTAGGATAACTCTAAACCTATTCCTAACCCTAAACCTATCTATTGCCCTAAACCTAACCATATCCATAACCCTAACCCTAAACCTAAAGCTAATTTGAGACCTAAACTTATTCATTAACCTAACCCAAACCATAACCCTGAATCTGACCCTAATAATATCTCTAGCTCTAAACCATACCCTAAACCTTAACCTAACCCTTACACTATAACTAGCCATAATCATAACCCTAAATCTATCCCTAAATCTAACCCTAGACCTGACATTAGCCCTAAGCTTAGCCTTAATCCCAACCCTAATTCTAACCCTAGCCCTAACCCTGACCCTATCCCTGGTCCTAGCCCTAGCTCTAACCCTATCCCTTACACTAAGTCAAACCTTCACCCTATTGCTAACCTAGTCCTAACCTTAATCCTTAGTCTACCCCAAACCCTAAATCTATTACTAGTCCTAACACTAGCCCTATTTCTAGCTCTAAACTTGACCCAACTCTAACCCTAACTATGACCCTTATTCTGACCCTACCCCTAAACTGAAACCTAACACTAGCCCTAGAAGTAAACCCATACCTAAATCTAAACTAATACTTGCCCTAGACCTAAATCTGATCTTAAATATAGCCATAAATCTAGCCCTCAACCTAACAATAACCCTTAATCTAACCCAAACACTAACTCACCCTAGACTTAACCCTAGTCCTAATTATGGCCATAACCATAAAACTAACTCTAACCCAAACAGTGAACCTTACCCTAACACAAACCCTAACTCTATATCTTATCCTAATCCCAAAACTAACCCTAACACTAGACTAATCCTAAAAATAGCCATAACCATAACCCTAGCTCTTAGATTACCCATAAACCTCACACAAAACCTAGCCCTAATTGTAGCCCTAAACCTCACCCTAAGCATAACCCTAAACTTAAACCTAGCCCTAACACTAACCTTCGCCCTAGCCCTAACCCAAGCTGAAACCCTAAACCTTACCTTAAACATAACCCTAGCCCAAACCCTAAATGTAATCCTAACCCTAACTCTAACTCTATCCATTACCCTAACCATAAATCTAAACCTAATGCTAACCCTAGCCTTATACCTAACCTTAATCCTACCATAGCCCTGACTTTAACCTAACCCTCACTCTAGAACTAACCCTAGCTTTTTCCCTAACCCTTATTCTTAACCTAAACATAACACTAACCCAAGGCCTAAATCTAACCCTAACCCTAGCCCTAATCCTAAACTCAACCCTAGCCCTAACACTAGATCGAACCCTACCCATAACCAGAACACTAATCCTAACCCTAATGATAAAAATAGACCTAAACCTAAACCTATCCTAACCCTAAACATAAACCTAACCCTAGAACTAAACAAAACCTAACCGTAAACCTAACACTAACCCTAGCACAAATCCAAAACCTTATCCTAAAACTAACCCTACCCTAACCCTAAAACTACCCCTAACTCTAACCTGACATCTAACCCTAAAAATTACCATAACACTAATGTTAACCCTAGCCTTAACTCTAACACTAACCATAACCATAACACTAAACCTAACCCTAGTGCTAGAACTAACCCTAGCTCAAACCCTAAACCGTACCCTTATCATAATCCTAACCCTAACCCTAGCCTTAACCTTGACCCTAAACCTAACTCTAGCCCTAATCCTTCTCATAACCCTAGCCCTATCCCTAGCTCTAAATCTATAAATTACCCTTAATGATAACATTAACCCTAATACTAACCTTCAGCCTAACCCTAAACCTATTGCAAAACCTAACCATATCCATTACCCTAAACCTAACCTGAACTCTAAACCTAACCCCTATCCATTACCTAACCCTAACTTTAACCTTAATGTTAATTTGAGCCCTAAACCTAAACCTTAATCTAACCCCAACCCCAAACCTGACCCTGACTGTAATAATACCCCTAGCTCTAAACATGACCCTTTCTCTAAACCTAACCCTAAAACTATCTCTAACTGTAACCCTAGACTGGATATTAGCCCTAGTCCTAATTCTTGCCATAAACCTAACACAAAACCTAGACCTAATCCTAACCTTAACCCTAGCCTTAATCCTAACCCAAATCACAGCCCTAGCTCTAACCCTAGTGCTAATCATAAAACTAGTCCTAACCCAAACACTAGCACTAAAACAAAACCAACTAAGAGGCCAAAACCTAAACCTTAACTTAAACCAAATTATAACAATACACCTAGACCAAACCCTAGCCCTAATTCTAGTCTTAATTCTAACCTGAAAAATAACCCTGACTCTTCCTCATATCCTAACACTCACCCTATCTCTACCCAACCCTAAATTAAAAGCAAATCCTAACAGTAACCGTAGCCCTAATTCGGGTCATATCCCTAACCCTAAAACTAACATTGACCATGACTCATATCCTAACACTAACCATAGCTATAAATATCACCCTAACCCTAAGACTAGAACTACCCCTACCCCTAACCCTAAAACTTACCGTAATTTTAACCCTAATTCTTACATTAGCCATTTCCCTAAACTTAGCCTTAACCCTAACACAAAAACTAGCCCTAATCTGAGACCTAATCCTAGCTAAACCCTAACACTAACCCTAAACCTAACCCTAAAAATAGTTCAAAATCTAACCCTTACCCTAAACATAGACCTAGATTTATCCCTATCTTTAAACCTAACCTTAGTGCTAACCCTATACTTAACCCTATCCCTAAACCTAGCTCTAAACCTACCCAATACCCTAACCCTAACACTAAGCCTATTGATAATCCTAGCCCGAACCCTAATGTTAACCCTAACACTAACCGAAAAACTATCCCTAGACATAACCCTAAATGTAACACTCACTATAGCCCTAACCCTAGCTCAAACCCTAACCCTTACCATAAACCTAAACATAACCATAGCCCTAACTCTAACCCTAAACTGAAATCTAACCCTAATCCTAATCCTATATCTATCTGTATTCATTACTCAAAACCTAAACTTAATGATAACCTTACACCTAATCCTAATCCTAACCCTTTCATAACCCTATCCCTAGTCCTAACCCTAACCCTAACCATACTATAATCCTATCCCTAGATCTAACCCTAAATCTAACCCTCATGCTAGCCCTAACCCTAGCTCAATACCTAACCCTTACACTAAACATAACCCTAAACCTAAACCCTATTCTAAACTAACCCTAACCCTAACTCAAGACCTATTCCTAAACATAACCCTAGCTGTAAACTTAGCTCTAAACCTATCTATTACCTTAAACATAACAATTACCCAAATGCTAACCGTAGGCCTAACCCTAACCCTATAGCTAACCAAAACACTATGAATTACCCTAAAACTAACCTGAACCCTAAACCAAACCCTAACATTACCCTAATCTTTACCCTAATGCTAGTTTGAGCCCTAAACCTAAATCCTAACCTAAACCACACCCTAACTCTGACCCTAACCCTAATAATTCCCCTAGCTCTAAACTTGACCTTACTGTAAACCTAACAATTACACTAGACATAGCCATAAACCTAACCCTAAAACTATCTTTAACCATAACCCTAGACATGATGTTAGCCCTAGCACTAATCCTAGCCCTAACACTAAAACAAACACTAGCCCCCATCCTAGCCCTAAACCTAGCCTTAATCATAACCTTAACACTAACCCTACCCCTACCCCTAACTCTAACCCCCACCCTACTTCTAAACCTATCGACAATGCCATCCCTTATCCTAAACTTAACCCTAACCCTAACCATAATGATAAGCCTAAGCTGAACACTAACCCTAGCCCCAATTCTAGCCCTAATTTAACTATATTCCTAACCATAACCCTAACCTTAGCCCTAAGACTAACTCTAATTTTCACACTAACCCTATTTCTAGATCTAACCCTATTCCTTACACTAAATCTAACCCTAGCCCTAACCCTAACCCTAACCCTTGCCCTATCTTTAGTCCTAGCCCCAACCCTAGATCTAATCCTAATTCAAAATATAACCCTAACAATGAGCCTAAGCCTAACACTAACACTAGCCCTAACCCTAATGCTAATTGTAAAAGTAGCCTTAACTCTAACCCTAGGACTAAAACAAAATTGAGCAGTATCCCTAACCATAAACCTTAACTTAAACCAAACCCTAACACTACAACTAGACCTAACCCTAGCCCTAATTAGAGACCTAACCATAACCTTAAACTAACTCTGACCATGAATCATATCCTAACACTCACCCAGGCTCTAAACACCACTCTAACCTTAAACCGAACCCTAGCCCTTATTTGAGTCCTAACCCTAACCCTAAAACTATCTCTGACCCTGACTCCTGTTCTAATACTAATCCTAGCTCTAAATATCAACATAACCTTAAAACTAACCCTAACACTAGAGGTCTAACCCCTAAAACGAACCCTAAATAGAACCCCAATTTTAACACTCGTTCTTACATTAGACATTGCCCTAACCTTAGTCCTAACCCTAACAGAAAAAATAGCCCTAACTGAGCCCTCAACCTAGTTTAACCCTACCCCAAACGCTACCCCTAACACTAGCTTTCACCCTATCCCTAACCATAAGCAAAATGCTAACCTTAATGGTAAACCTAGACCTAACCCTAATCCTAAGGCTAACAAAAACACTAACTCAATTAATAGTCCTAAACCTAGCCCTCATTCTAGCTCTAACCCTATCCTAAACCCTAACCCTAACCCTAACTCTGACCCTTATTCTGACCATAACACTAACCCTAGGTATAAACCTGACCCTAACCCTAGACCAAACCCTAACACTAGCCCTAGCAGTACTTGCACCTAAGCCTAACCCTATCACAAGCCCTAGAACTAAATATAATCCTAAATCTAGCGTTAACTCTAGCCCTAGACCTATGAAAATAAACCTAGCCCAAGCCCTAACAATAACACTTAATCTAAAGCAAAGAATAAACCTAATCCTAGACTTAAACCTAATCCTAATTCTGGCTTTAACATTAACTCTATCTCTGATCTGAACACTGACCCTCCCTTTAACACTAAACCTATCTCTAAATCTGACCCTACATGAAAACCTAAGCCTAACACTACACCTAGCTATAACCCTAACCCTACAACTAGCCCTAATAATAACGCTAGCTCTTACATTACCTATAGCCTTAACCTTATGGCTTAACCTAACACAAAATGTAGAGCGAATCCTAGGCCTAAATCTAGCCCTAAGTATAACCCTAACCCTAACCCTAGCCCTAACCCTAATCCTAACCCTAGCCTTAGTCCTAACCCTAGCTCAAAGCCTAATCCTTACCCTAAATATAAACTTAGACCTATCCCTAACTCTGAAGCTAACCCTAGCCCTAATTGTAACCTTAAACCTAGCCTTAAACCTAGCTCTAAACCTACCCATTACACTAACGCTAACCCTAACCCCATTAATAGTCCTAACCGTAGCCCTCACTCTAGCTCTAACACTATCCCAAACCCTAATGCTCACCCTGACCCTTATTCTGACTCTAACACTAACCCTAGGTCTAAACCTGACCCTAAATCTAGACCAAACCCTAACACTAACTCTAAACCTAAACCTAATTCTAAATCTAGCCTTAACTCTATCCTTAGACCTAAACAAAAACCTAGCCATAACAATAACCCTTAACCTAACCCAAATACTAAACCTACTCCTAGACCTAAACTTAGTCCTAATTCTGGCTCTAAACCTGATTCTAATCTAACCCAAACACTGACCCTGCCTTTAACAGTAAATCTACCTCTAAACCTGACCCTAACTGAAAATATAAACATAACACTAGAATTGGTCATAACCCTACCCTAAAATTAGCCCTAATNAAAAAAAAAAAAAAAAAAAAAAAAAAAAAAAAAAAAAAAAAAAACTAATCCTGGTTCTAACCCTAAACCTAACACTCGCCATAGCCCTAATGCTGGCTCAAACCCTAACCAATAACATAATCCAAAACATAATCATAGCCTTAACCCTAACCCTAAAACTAAATCTAACCCTAACCCTACACCTAAACCTATATCTATCCGTATCCATTAACCTAACCCTAATGCTAACCCTAATGATAACCGTAGCCATAACCCTAACCCTAACCCTAAACCTACTGTAACGCTATCCCTAGACCTAATGCTGAACCTAACCCTTGACATAGCCCTAGCCTTAAATCTAGCTCAAACCCTCACCCTTATCCTAAACATAACCCTAGCCCAAACCCTAACCCAAATCCTAGCCTTAACCCTTACCCTAACTCTATCCCTAGCCCTGATTCTAACCCAAAACTTCAACCTAGCCCTAACCTTACTCAATCCCTGTCCCTTACCCTTAACCTAACTATAAGACTTACCCTAAGCCTAAGCCTAACCTTTACCCTATCCCTAACCCTAAAGTTAACCCTGGCCTTAACCCTAGCTCTAACCTCTATCCTTACCCTAACCCTAAACATAAACCTCATTACAACCATAGCCCTAACCCAAACCTATTCTAATCCTAACCATAAACCTAACCATAAACCTAACTTTAAACATAATCCTTGCCAAAGTCCTAACCTTAGCTCAAAACCTAACCATACCCTAAATCTAACCCTAACCCTAGTCCTAAACATCTCCCTAACCTTAACCTGACATCTAACCCTGTCCATTACCCTAAACCTAATGATAACCCTAGCCCTAACCATAATACTAACCCTAACCCTAACCATAACGTTAACCCTAGTCCTAAACCTAAACCTAACCCTAGCCTTAGCACTAACACTAGCTCAAACTCTAAATCATACCCTAAACCTAACTCTAACTCTAGACTTAACCCTAACTATAATACTAACTCTAGCCGTAATCTTAAACATAACTCTATCCCTAACACTATCTCTAACCTAATCAATTACCCTAAGGATAACCATAACCCTAATGCTAACCCTAGGCCTAACCCTAACCCTATCCATTACCCTAAACCTAATCTTAACCCTAAACCTAACCTGAAGCATAAACCTAACCCTATCCATTGCCCTAACCCTAACTCTAACCATAACGCTATTTTGAGTCCTAACCCTAAACCTTAACCTACCCAAACTCAAAACCTGATCCTGACCATTATAATACACTTAGCTCTAAACCAGAACCTTACCCTAAACCTAACTCTGACACTAGACCCAGCCATAAACCTTACCATAAAACTGTCCCTAACCGTAAACCTAGACATGATAATAGCCCTAGCCCTAATACTTGCCATAACCCTAACACAAACGCTAGCCCTCATCCTAGCCCTAAACCGAGCCTTGATCCTAACCTGTACCCTAAATAGCCCTATACCTAATTTTATCCCTTGTCCTAGTTCTGAACCAAGCAATAACCCCATCCCTTCCCCTAAAAATAACCCTAACCCTAGACTTACACCTAAACCAACAACTAACCCTAGACCTGATCCTAGCCCTAATTTAGCCCTAACTCTAACCCTAACCCTAACACTAGCACTAGGACTAACTCCAACTCTCACCCTAGCCCTATTCCTAGTTCTAACCCTATCCCTTACCATAACCCTAACACTTGCCCTGAACTTAGCCCTAACCCTAGCCCTAGCCCTAACCTTAGATCTAACCATAACTCTAAATCTAACCCTAAACCTAAACATAAAACTCAAAGTAACATTAGCCCTAATACTAACGCAAATCCAAAAACTAGCCCTAACATAGTTCTAGCCCTAAAACAAAACCGAGCCAGAGCCATAACCCTAAACTTTAACCTAAACCAAAACTTAACCCAACACCTAGCCCTAACCATAGCCCTAATTCCAGTCCTATCCTAACCCTAAAACTAACATTGACCCTGACTCTGACCCTGTAACTAACCCTACCTCTAACATCACATTAAAAATAAACCTAACCCTAAAACTAGACATAGCCCTAATCCTAACATTAAAAATAGCCCTAATCATAACCCTAGTTCTTACATTAGCTCTATCCCTAACCCTAGCTTTAACCTAACACAAAGCATAGCCCTAATCCGAGCCCTACACCTCGTTTTAACCCCAAACCTAACCCGGTCCTAGCCCTAAACATTACCCTAAACATAACCCTAACCCTAAATCTTGCCCTAACCCAAAACCTAACCCTAACCTTAGTCCTAAGCATAAACCTAGACCTAAACCTAGCTGTAACCCTATCCATTACCCTAACCAAAACCCTAACCCTAATGCTAACTCTAGGATAACCCTAACCCTATCTCTAACCCTAAATTTATCCATTACCCTAAACCTAACCAGAACCCTAAACCTAACCATATCCATTACCCTAAACTTACCCCTAACCCAAATGCTAATTAGAGCCCTAATGCTTAACCTTAACCTAACCTAAACTATAACTGTTACCATGAACCTAATAATAACCCTATCTCTAAAACTGACCCTAACCCTCAATCTAACACTTACACTAGAACTAGTAATAAACCTCACCCTAAAACTAACCCTAAACATAAACCTAGACCTGACATTAGACCTATCACTAATCCTAGCTTTAACCCTAACACAAAAACTAGCCCTAATCCTAGCACTTAACCTAGCCTAATTCTAACCCTAACCCTAACTCTAACCCTAAAACTAGGCCTAGCCCTAACACTAATCCTAGCGCTAATCCTAGTATTAATTTTGACCTAATCCTAACCCTAACCCTAGCCCTAAGACTAACTCTAACTCTCACTGTAGTCCTATCCCTAGTTTTAAACCTATCCCTTAAAATAACCCAAACCCTAGCCCTAACTATTGCCCTAGCCCTAAACCTAAATCTAATCCTAACACTAAATCTAACCCTAACTCTAAGCCTAAACCTCACCCTAACACTAGCCCTATGCCTAATGCTAATTGGAAAACCAGCCCTAACCCTAGCCCTAGCACTCAAATAAAACTGAGTCATAGGCTTAACCCTAAACCTTACCCTAAATCAAACCCTAAACCTATACCTAGCCCTAAACCTAGCACTAATTTGAGTTCTAATCCTAACTCTAGAATTTACGCTGACCCTGACTCAAAACCTAAAACTCACCGTAGTTCTAAACATCACCCTAGCCCTAAACATCACCCCAAACCTAAACCTAACCCTAAAAATAACCTAATTGGAACTCTAGTTCTTAAATTAGCCATGGCCTTGCCCTAGCAGAAAACCTAGCCCTAATCTGAGACCTAAACCTAGCTTTAAACCTAACCATAACCTTAACCCTAGCCCTATCCCTAACCCTAATACTATCCCCAAACCTAGCTCTAACCCTGTCCCTTACCCTAAGCCAAACCCTCACCCTAATGCTACCCTAGTCTTAATCCTAATCCTAAGCCTACCCCAAACCATAACTCTAATACTAATCCTAACACTAGCCCTCATTCAGGCTCTAACACTAATCCAAACTCTAACCCTAACCCTGATCCATATTCTGACCCTAAGTCTAACCCTAGGTATAAACCTAACCCTAAGCCTAAACCAAACCCTAACTTTAGCCCAACAGGTAACCCTGTACCTAAACCTAACCCTAACACCAGACCTAGAAAAAAGCCTAATCCTAAATCTAGCCATAACTCTAGCATTAGCCCTAAACAAAAACCTATCCCTAGGCCTAACAATAACCCTTAAACCAAGTCAAACACTAACCCTACCCCTAGACCTAAACCTATCCCTAATTCTGGCCCTAACATTAAACCTAACCCTAACCTGAACAACGACCCTTACCCTAACACCAAACTAGCTATAACTTTATGCTAACCCAAAATCTAGCCATAAACCTAACACTAGACCTAGCCATAACCCTAACCCTAGCTCATTCACTACTCATAGCCCTAATACTATCCATAAACCTCACACAAATCTTAGCCCTAATCCTAGCCATAACCCTAGCCCTAAGCCTAAACCTAACCCTAACCCTAGACCTAACCCTAACCCTAACCCTCGCCCAACCCCTACCTCTAGGTCAAACACTAACCCTTAACATAAACATAACCCTAGCCCTAACCTTAACCCTAACACTAATCCTAGCCCTAATCATAACCATAACCAAGACCAAACCCCAGCTCTAAATCTATCCATTACCTTAAACATAAACCTAACCCTAATGCTAATCCTAGTGCTAAACTTAACCCTAATACTAAACCTAGACCTGACACTAACCCTAACCCTCGCCCTGGCCCTAACCATAGGTCAAACCCTAACACTTACCCAAAACCTAACCCTAACACTAACCCTAGGCCTAACCCTAACCCTACTTGACCCTAGACCTAATCCAACAATAACCCTAGCCCTAAACCTATCCATTACACTAAACATAAGCCTAACGGTATGCTAACCCTATGCCTAAACTTAAACCTATCACTAACACTAACCTTATCCATTACCTAAACCTAACCTGAACATTAAACCTAACCCTATCAATTACTCTAACCCTAACCATAACACTAACACTAATGCTAATTCGAGCACTAAACCTAAACCTTAATCCAAACCAAACTCTGAACAAGACACTGACTCTAATAATACACCTAGCTCTAATCCTGACCCTTATCTTAAACAAAACCCTTATACTAGACCTAGATATAAAACTAACCATAGTACTATCCCTAAAAAAACCATAGACCTGACATTAGCACTCTACCTAATTCTTGCCCTAAACCTAACACAAACCCTAGCCCACATCCTAGCCCTAAACCTAGCCTTAAACCTAATCCAAACCCCAACCGTAGCCCAATCCCTAATTTTAACCCTTGCCTAGGTATAACCACATCCCTTCCCCTAAACCTAACCCTAATCCTAACACTATCACTAACCCTAACTCTAACCCTAACACTAGGCCTAACCATAAAAGTAACCCTAGCTCTAATCCTAGCCCTAATTTATCACTAAATGTAACCCTTACTCTAACCCTAGCCCTAAGACTAATTCTAAATCTCGAGCTAGACCTATTTCTAGTACTAACCTTATCTGTTACCGTAACCCTAATACTAGCCCTAACCTTAGCCCTAACCCTAGGCCTTACCCTAGATCTAACCATAATTCTAAATCTAACCCTTACCCTAAGCCTAAACCTCACCCTATCACTAGCCCTAACACTATTGCTAATCCAAAAACTAGCCCTAACCCAAGCCCGACACCTAAAACAAAGCTGAGCCATAGCCCTAATGCTAACCCCAACCTAACTGTAACCATATACCTGACATTAGCCCTAGCCATAATTCTTGTTCTAACCTTAACACAAAATCTAAACCTACACCTACACTTAACCCTAGCTCTAATTTCAATGTTATCTCTAACCCCAAAACTGACATTGACCCTGATCCTGACCCTATCTCAAATCATCAATCTAAAACTAAACCTAATCCTAACACTAGACCTAGCCCTAACCCTAACCCTAAATCTAGCCCTAAATGTATTGCTAGTTCTTACATTAGCCATATCCCTGAACCTAAAACTAACCCTAGCTCTAAATATCACCCTAACCCTAAACCTAACCCAAACACTAAACCTAGCCCTAACCCTAATCAGAAAACTAGCACGAATCATAAAACCAGTTCTTACATTAGCCACAGCCCTAACTCTAACACAAAACCTAGCCCTAATCTGAGCCCTAACTCTAGCTTTAAACCTAGCCCTAACCCTAACTGTAACCCTAGCTCTAAACTTATCCCTTACCTTAAGTCAAACACTCACCCTAATGCTACCCTAGTTCTAACCCTAATTGTTAGCCTGCCCCAACCTTTAGCTTTATCACTAGTCCTCACCCTAGACCTCATTCTATCTCTAACCTTAACCCAAAGCCTAAACCTAACCCTGCCCTTATTCTGACCCTAACACTAACACTGGAATAAGCCTGACACTAATCCTAAACCAAACTCTAACACTAGCCCTACGAGTAAACTTATATCTAAACCTAACCATAACACTAGCACTACACCTAAACTTAATCCTAAATATAACCATAAGTCTAGACTTCACCCTAAACAAAAACTTAGCCCTAGCCCTAACTATAACCATTAACCTAACACAAAGAATAACCCTACCTCTAGACCTAAACCTAGTTCTAATTCTGGCCCTAACACTAAATCCAATACTAACTTGAACACTGATCCTTATCCTAATATAAACCCTAGCTCTAAATCTTATCCTAACCCAAAACCTAACCCTAACACAGGATTTATCCATAAGGCTAACCCTCAAACTAGCCATAACCATAACTCTACATTACCCATATCCCTGATGCTAGCCATAAACCTCACATAAAACATAGCCATAAACCTACCCCTAAGCACAACCCTAACATTAACCTAACCAAACCCTACCCTGATGCTTGCAGTAGCCCTTACCCTAGCTCAAACTCTAACCTTAACCCTAATCCTAACCCTAGCCCTAATCCTAACCCTAATCCTAGCCTGAATCCTAACAGTAACCATAGCCCAAATCCTAGATCTAACTTTATCCATTACTTTAAACATAACCCTGACCCTAATGCTAACTTTAGCCCTAATTCTAACCCTAAACCTAACCATAGCCGTGACTCTGACCCTAAACCTCATGCTAGCCCTAACCCTAGCTCAAACCCTAACACTTACCCTAAACCTAACTGTAACATTAACCCTAAGCCTAACCCTAATACTAGCCCTAATCCTAACTTTAACCCAATCCCTAACACTAGCACTAACCCTATCAATTTCCCTAAATATAAGCCTAACCCAAACGTTAACCCTAGGCCTAACCTTAAACTTATGCCTAATATTAACCTTATACATTACTCTAAACCTAAACTGAACGCTAAACATAACCCTATCCATTACTCTAACACAAACCCTAACCATAATGCTAATTCGAGCCCTAACCATAAACCTTAACCCAAACCAACCCTAACCTGGACTCTGAAACTAATAATATACCTAGCTCTAAACCTGACCCCCTACCCTAAACCTAACCCTTATATTAGACCTAGCCATAACCCAAACCCTAAAACTATCCATAATTTTAACCCTAGACCTGATATTAGCCCTAGCCATAATCTTAGCCCTAACCCCTAACACAAACACTAGCCCTCATCCTAGCCCTCAACCTAGCATTAATCCTAAGGAGAACCCTCACCCTAGCCCTAGCCCTAATTTTAACCCTTTCCCTAGCCCTGAACCAAGCTATATAACCCCATCCTTGCCCCTAAAACTAACGCTAACTCTAGCCCTAACCATAGGCCTAAACCTAACACTTATCCTAGTGCTAATCCTAGCCCTAATTTAGCACTAAACTTAACCCTACCCCTAACCCTAGCCCTAAGACTAACTCTAACTCTCAACACTAGCCCAATTTCTATTTCTAATCCTATCCATTACTGTAACCCTCACACTAGACCTAACCTTAGCCCTAACCCTAGCCATAGCTCTAATCCTAGATCTAACCATAATGCTAAATCTAACCCTAAACTTAAGCGTAAACCTCACCCTATACTAGACTTAACACTATGGATAATCCTAAAACTAGCTGTAACCCTAGCACTAGCCATAACCCTAAAACAAAAGTGAGCCTTTGCTCTAAACCAAATATATATATCACCCTAATCCTAACCCTAACCCTAACCCTAACCCTAACCCCTAACCATAACCTAACCCTAACCCTACTACTATAACTAGCAATTATTGTAGCTATAATTTGAGTCCTAGGAATAAAATTAACCCTGATCCAACTCTAATCCAAACACTAACCCTAGCTCTATATATCACCCTAACCCTAACCGAGCCCAAACAGTAACCCTAAAACTAACCGTAATCGTAACCCTAGTACTTACATTGGAAATAGCCCTAACTCTAACACAAAAATAGCCCTAATCCAAGCCCTAACTAAATATAACCCTAACGCTAACCCTAACCCTAAACCTAACCCTAAACATAGCCCTAACCCTAGCTCTAACCATATCCCATGGGCTAAGCCAAAACTATCCATAATGCTGAACCTAGTCCTAATACTAATACTTAGCCTGAACCAAACACTAACCCTATTAATAGTCCTAAACCTAGCCCTCATTCTAGCTCTAACCCTAACCCAAAACCTAACTCTATACTTCGCCCTTAGTCTGAACCTAACACTAATTATAAGCCTAATCCTGACCCTAACCCTAAACCGAAACCTGAAACTAGCCCTACCAGTAACCTTATACCAAAACCTAAACCTAACACTTGTCTTAGACCTAAAACTAATCCTAAATCTAGCAATAACTCTAGCCCTAGACCTAAACTAAAACTTAGTCCTAGGCCTAACAATAATCATTAATGTAAAACAAACACTAACCTTACCCCTATACCTAAACCTAGTCCTAATTCTCTCTTTCACCCTAACCCTAACACTTACTTGAACATTGACCCTGACAATAACACTAAACCTAGCTCTAAACACGACCCTAAACCAAAATGTAAATTTAACACTAAACCTAGCCATAGCCCTAACCCTAAAACTAGCCCTAATTAGAACTCTAGATCTTACATTTACCATAGCACTAACTCTAGGCCCTAAAGCTAACACAAAACCTAGCCCTAATTCGAGGCGTAAACCTACCCTCAGCAAAATCCTCACCCTAACCCTAGACCTCACTCTAACCCTAACCCTCACATTAGTCCTAACCCTAGCTCAAAGCCTAACCCTTAGCCTAAACATAACCCTAGGACTATCCCTAACCATAACCCTAACCCTAGCCCTAATCTTAACGTTAACCCTAGCCGTAACCCTAGCTCTAAACCTAGCCATTACCTTAACTCTAATTTAACTCTAATGATAACCCTAGCCCTAACCCTAACCATAATCCTAATACAAACTATAAAATTAACCCTACACCTAACCATAAACCTAACCCTTGCTGAAGCACAAACCCTAACTCAAACCCTAAAACTTACCCTAAACCCAACAGTAAACATAGCCCTAAAACTAAACTTAACCCTAAATGTAACCTAACACTAAAGCTAACCTTACATCTAACCCAATATATTACCCAAACCCTAAACCTAATGAAAACCCTAGCCCTAACCCTAAACCGAACCCTGACCATAACCATAACCCTAACCCTAGACTAATACTAAACCTAATCCTCACCCTTGTACTAACCAAGCTCAAAACAGAACCTTTACCCTAAACCTAACCCTAATCCTACCCAAAGCTAGGGTTACTAGCCCTAACCCAAACCCTAAGCCTAACTCTAGACCAAATCTTAACAATAACCTTAGCCCTAACCCTACCTCTAACCCTATACATTATCCTTATGATAATCCTAAACCTAATGCTAACCCTAGGCCTAACCCTAAACGTTTTGCTAACCTGAAACTTCTCCATTCCCGTAAACCTACCCTGAATCCTAAACCTCTCCCTATCTATTACTCTAACACTAACCCTAATGCTCATTTGAGTCCTATCCTTAAATGTTAAGCTAAAACAAACCCTAACCCTGATCCTGACCCTGAAAATACACCTAACTCTAAACCTGACCCTTACTCTAAGTCTAACACTTACACTAGACCTAGAAACAAACCTAACCCTAAATCTACCCCTAACTGTTACACTAGACCTGACTTTAGCCCTAGCCCTAATTCTAGAACTAAACCTACAACAAACCCTAGCACTCATTTGAGCCCCAAACCTAGCCTTAATCATATTGCTAACCCTATCCCTAGCCCTAACCCTAATTCTAACCCTCACTCTACCTCTAAACCTACCTATAATGCCATCTCTTACCCTAAAGATAACCATAACCCTAGTCCTAAGGCTAGGCCTAAGCTGAATACTAAACCTAGCCCTAATCGTAGCCCTAATTTATACCTATCCCTAAAACTAACCATAACCCTAGCTCTATGACTAACTCTAACTCTCATCATAGCCCTATCCCTATTTCTAAACCTATCTTTTACCATAATCCTAACCCTAACCCTAACAGTTGTCCTATGCTTAGACCTTACCCAAACCATAGATCTAATGCTAACTTCAAATCTAACCCTAACCCTAAGCATAGTCTAACACTAACACTAGTCCTAACCCTAATGCTGATAATATAACTAGTGCTAAACCTAAACATAGGACTAAAACCAAATTGAACAATACCCCTAACCCTAAACATTAACTTAAACCAAACACTAACACTATACCTAGACCTAACCCTAGGCCTAATTGGAGTCCTAACCCTAGCCTTACAACTTACCCTGAACCTGACTCATATTCTAACAATCACCCTAGCTCTAAACACCATGCTAAACTTAAGCAATACCCTAACAGTAACCCTAGCCCTAATTCATGTCATAACCCTAACCTTAAAACTAACCCTGACCCTAAATCATATCCTAACAGTCACCCTAGCTCTAAACACCACCCTCATCTTAAACCGAACCCTAACAGTAACCCTATCCCTTATTTGAGTCCTAACCGTAACCCTAAAACAAACTGTGATTCTTACTCAATCCTAACAATAACCCTAGCTCTAAATATTACCCTAATCTTAAATCTAACACTTACACTACACCTACCCCTAACCCTAACCCTAAAACTAACCCTAATTGTAACCCTAGTTTTTACATTAGCCATATACTTAACACTACCACAAAAACTAGCCCTAATCTGATTCCAAAACCTATATTTAACCCTAAGCCTAATCCTAACTCTAGCCGTAAGCCTGGCTCTAAGGCTATCACTTACCCTAAGCCAAACACTAACACTAATGGTAACCCTAGACCTATCCCTAATCTTTAGGCTAACCAAAACATTAACCCTATTAATAGTCCTAAACCAAGCCATCACGCTATCTCTAATCCTATCCCAAACCCTAATACTAACCCTGATCCTTATTCTGATCCTAACATTAACCCTCGGTCTAAACCGGACCCTAACCCTAGACCAAACAAAAACACTAGCCCTAGATCTAAACCTAATCCTAAATCTAGACTTAACTCTAGCCCTAGACCTAAACTAAAACCTTGCATTAGCCCTAACAATATCCATGAACCTAACCCAAACACTAACCCTACTCCTAGACCTAAACCTAGTCCTAATTCTGGCTGTAACCCTAACTCTAACTCTAATCCGAACACTGACCCTGCCTTTATAGTAAATCTATCTCTAAATTTGACCCTACCCAAAAATATAAACCTAACACTATACCTACACATAACCCTAACCCTATAATTAGCCCTAAATATAACCCTAGCTCTTACATTACCCATAGCTCTAACCCTAGGCCTAAACCTAACACAAAACCTAGAGCTAATCCCAGGCCTAAACCTAGCCTTAAGCATAACCCTAACCCTGAACCTCACCCTAACCCTAAAGTAACACTCACCTTAGTCCTAATCCTAGCTCAAAGCCTAACCATTACCCTAAACATAAACCTACATCTATCCCTAAAAATAACCCTAACACTGGTCCTAATCCTAACCTTAACGCTAGCCCTAAACCTACCCTTTACCCTAAACCTAACCCTAACCCTATTGATAATCCTAGGCCTAACGTTAACGCTATAACTAACCCGAAAACTAACCCTAGACCTAACCCTCAAACTCACATCACCATAGACTTAACAGTAGCTCAAACCCTAACCCTTATCATAAACCTAAACATAACCATAGCTCTAATCCTAAGCCTAAACCTCTATCTACCCCTAACTATAACCCTAAACCTACATCTAAACATACCCATTACCCTAACCTTAACCCTACCCCTAATGATGACCTAGCCCTAATCCTAAACCTAACCCTAACTGTACTGTAATCTTAT